>NC_090738.1:137198848-137348848 GCF_036898095.1 Palaemon carinicauda | reverse complement strand
GTTTGTGAATTAAGCCACTTGGATGATTCCCTTTAAGTTTCACATGGAGAGAGAGAGAGAGAGAAAGAGAGAGAGAGAGAGAGAGAGAGAGAGAGAGAGAGAGAGAGAGAGAGAGAGAGAGAGAGAGAGAGAGAGAGAGAGAGAGAGAGAGAGTATTTCAACAGTATATCTGGCTTCTATTTACCATAAAATTCTTATCTGGGAAATATTTCAGACTTCATCCATTTTAATCACTGAGCAACATTGTCATTCATTAATTCAGACAAATGGTGTTTCCTTTTAGATACCGAAATGATTTTACATAATCTTGTAGATTGTGGTGGAAGGTAAGATTAATGGAGAGAGAGAGAGAGAGAGAGAGAGAGAGAGAGAGAGAGAGAGAGAGAGAGAGAGAGAGAGAGAGAGAGAGAGGGGGGGGGATTGGTCAGTTTTAATGTAGCATAATATTCTCAAACGTAACTTAAGAAAGTGAGAGTTAAAGACTGAAAACTTAACAAGTAGGCCTAGTCAACAGTCAGTTTTGCTGATGATCTTTTTATTTCTAAACTATTCTTCCTCTTGTTTTGTTGAAGTTTTTTTATAGTTTATATATGAAATATTTATCTTAATGTTGTTATTGTTCTTGAAATATTTTATTTTACCTTGTTTCCTTTCCTCACTGAACTATTTTCCCTGTTGGGACCCTGGGCTTATAGCATCCTGCTTTTCCAACTAGGGTTGTAGCTTAGCAAGTAATAATTAATAATAATAATAATAATAATAATAATAACAATAATAATAATAATAATAATAATATACTATGTATTCGTTTTGGGTCTCTGTTTTGTAGTTTTTTTGTTATAAAGCTAATAAATATGAACTCGAAAAGATCAACCTTGTCTCACAAATATTCAAAATTATAATGAATGTGATAGAAATAATGATGATAATGAAAATTACATAAAAATCATATTACATGAAGTTCTCACTCCTACAAGAGAAGACTAGTTTGATTACTGATTGGAAAGTTTGTATGTAGGCTGATTGATAAACATCTGAATGATTAAGATATATTGGAAATAAGAAAATTTTCTTCCCAGGCTAATTAATTGAATAAAATATCCTCGTTATTTGTATAAAAATTATATTAAAAAAAAAATATCGTTCGCCAACAGCAGCCCATAAATCACGAGGAACCCTCTTTCCTTATACAGTTTAGCGGGAAATATCTGGTGTCTCATTGGCCGATTCTTTCTCAGCTCTGATTGGTTGTTTGTTGTGTGACGTCATACAAACATATTTTATGAATGAATTCGACTGGGTAAAAGGAAAATAACTATACATATTTTAGATGATTTTATGTTTAAAAAATCTTATTTTTATGGAAATAAACTAATAAATATTATTAATTTTATAATGAATAAGTAATTAATCTTCTTGAAGGGCATAAGTTAATTAAATACGTCTTTTTTGAAGGAATACTTGCCTTTCCTTCTGGCTACGATGTTAGATGTGTGCGAGGGAAGCTAGGAACCGCCAATCACAGCTGGGGAAGATTTGGCCAATCAGAGGACAGGAATTTACCGCCAAGAGAAAGTTACGGGGTAGCTGAAGATTATTTTTTTTTTGTTTTTAAGGAAATTAGAAATATATTTTCTTCAAAATATATAGAGACAGTCCCTTATAAGAGGTTTAATAACATATTTTATTACATGGATAGATTCTGATTACTAAATCATTACTTTTTTACTGAAATACGTCATCGTGACGTCATCAAGAGTAAGCAGAATTTCACAGCTTGTCTTTGCTTCTTTCTATTTATTATTATTATTATTATTATTTGCTAAGCTACAACCCTAGCTGGAAAAGCAAAATGCTATAAGCCCAGGGGCCCCAACAGGGAAAATAGCCCAGTAAGGAAAGGAAAGAAGGAAAAATAAAATATTTTAAGAAGAGTAACATTAAAATAAATATTTCCTATATAAACTATGAAAACTTTAACAAAACAAGAGGAAGAGAAATTAAATAGAATAGTGTGCCTGATTGTACCCTCAAGCAAGAGAACTCTAACCCAAGACAGTGGAAGACCATGGTACAGAGGCTATGGCACTACCCAAGACTAGAGAACAATGGTTTGATTTTGGAGTGTCCTTCTCCTAGAAGAGCTGCTTACCATAGCTAAAGAGTCTCCTCTACCCTTACTAAGAGGAAAGTAGCCACAGAACAAATACAGTGCAGTAGTTAACCCCTTGAGCGAAGAAGAATTGTTTAGTAACCTCAGTGTTGTCAGGTGTGTGAGGACAGAGGAGAATCTGTTAAGAATAGGCCAGACTATTCGGCGTATGTGTAGGCAAAGAGAAAGAACCGTAACCAAAGAGAAGGATCCAACGTAGTACTGTCTGGCCAGTCAAAGGACCCCATAACTCTCTGGCGGTAGTATTTCAACGGGCGGCTGGTGCCTTGGCCAACCTACTACCTCATTTGCTGGCTTGAGTGAGCTATTAATATATCGAGCTTAATTAAATTAATTGTTAAGTAACTACGTAAATTTAATTTGTATTAAGTTACATTTCCAGTATAAGTAATTGAACTAAAATACTTACCAAATCATATATCATATTAAGAAATATGTCGTCATATTGGGCAAGGGTGAAATACCAGCAGTATACATATTTTTTATATAAATTATGACTTAAAACTGCAAATTTTATGGTAACATCCTCACAACAGTCACATAGTTAAAAGGTATTTTAGATATCGTTATTGTATGCATCAAATAGGATGTGAAAAGGCTGAAATATTGTGTGAATTTGATTCGTTTGTCAACAGCAGCCCATAAGTCGGAAGAACTCTCTCACTTCACGCGTTTCCTTAGCGGGAAATATCTGGCCTTTCATTGGCTGATTCGTTCTTTGCTGTGATTGGTGGTTGTATGTGACGTCATGCAATCTCGTATTTTATGAATGAATTCAACTGGTAGGCGTACAATACCTATACTTATTTTAAATAAGTTAAGACTTAAAAAATTACAAACTTTATAAAAACAAACTCAGCGTATTATTAATTTATTAATAAAACAGATAATCAATGTTATTCGAATGCGTAAGCTAAATAAATATGTCATTTTCATAGCAACAATTAAATAGGTTCTGGCTACGATGTCAGATGTGTATGCGCGAATTTGTAAACAAAGGCAACAACCAATCACAGCTGAGAAAAACAGCCAATCAGAGAGCTGGAAGATCTCGCCAAAAGAGAATTCCTATTACTTATGAGTTGCTGTACGAATACCTGCCTAAATTTCAATGAAATGGCTTTTAAACGCTCTAGTTATTGGGGGGGATGGACCTGGTGAAGATTTTTTTTCAAGGATATTAGAGATATTCTTTGTCAAAATAGACTGTCCTTTATAAAAAAAAATATTCTTATAATATATTTTATCAGAAGGATACATTGCAATTAGCAAAAATAATCATTTTTATTAGGAAAAATACGTCTTTGTGACGTCATAACGAGTAGGATGAACTTTCAAGCTTATCCAAATGTTTGATTAATTCTATTTGCTGGTTTGTGTGGGGGGTACTGAGTAACAACGGGGCTAATATTCGATATAGTTGAATTAATACTATTATTTTCTCCAGCTTATATAGTAAAGGAACTACAATACATGACTAGGCCTACAATTCGTATTTTGTTACATTTCAAGTATGACGTAAATTATTCGAAGGAATAAGACTGGTTTGCTTACGGTGATATTTTAAATATATATAGACAGTCCCTTAGATGTTTTTGTAAAATATTCTAATTGAGGAATAAATTTTCATTATGTTTTCGACGTCATAGGGATTATGTCTATATAACTGATTAATTCTGTTTGCTAGTTTGAGTGAAGTGTTATGTAAATCACATAGCTAATATTCTATAGTCAGATAAATATTATTTTATATATCTTAGATAATATGGAACTGCATGACAGTCACTCTAATTTTGTTGTATATCAAGTTTAATGTAAATTATTCGAAGGAATAATAGTTAACACACACACACACACACACACACACACACACACACATATATATATATATATATATATATATATATATATATATATATATATATATATATATATATATATATATATATGTGTGTGTGTGTGTGTGTGTGTGTGTGTGTGTGTGTGTGTTTTAGTAGTTTGCGTGCAAAAAGGAAAAGAAAAAGTCATAAAAGTAGTTCATGGTATTTCCTGCCTCTTACAAAAAACCATAGGAGTTAAGTATGCAATTAATACATTATCATCTGTTCTATCTTTAAATAGATGTAATTAAAATAAGACACGATTGAATAATTATATAATAAGAAAAATAATGTTGCCACGTTCTACTATGATGCCTACCATATGTATTGTTCCGCATTCCTGTGTGTCACAATGTTGCCACAAATGGAAATTTATCCCTAGATGTGGGAATTTATTCCTAGATTTGGGGATTTTTGGTGTCTGGTGGGGATATTCTGTACAAATTTCTATAAAGAAACAAAGATGAATGAAACTACATTGTTGAAATTCGTTTACTTGAACTTATGAGAAGTAGACCTATAGTGAATAATTTCTATATTAGTAAAGCCTACATGATCAGAAGGAAATTTACTTGTGGAAATGGAGAATTTTGTGTTGTTTTGGGGATTTTTTCATTGAGATTTGGGGATTTTTAGACTACCTCATCTGGTAACACTGGGTCACTGTTAGCCATTGTATGATTGTACCAACAGCTTTTGTTGGCGATTCACTGTGATAAGAATAGACATTTTTCGTAATTAAATGTCCCACGTTTTCCAAAAGGTTGGTATAGTTAATGTAGATACAAGTTCATGTATATTAAAGTTATTTTCAAATGAAAAATAATAGATTTTTAATGGTTGGCTATCTCCATTTTGAGTCGGCTCTCATAGGCTAAGGCATTTTTTCCAATGGCTTAATTTGTGTTTTTCTCATTTTTCGGTCCAATGGAATATCTTCGTAAGTACAAATCCTATATATGCTAAGTATCAAGTTTAATTTGTAATGAATGTTGGTTTCAGAAGGCCATAGAACTTTGAAATAATTGAGGCCTCTTGTAATGGATTCGGTTTCAATATAGAACTGTGCAATATTAATTAGGACATTGGAACTCCTGTAATTGAATAGATCTTTGCAAATACATTATTTTGAATCCCACATTCTACTGGTGGAAACCTATACTAACGAAGTTGGAGAGTTTATTAAAAAATTTTAAATTGTAGTCCAATTCAGCCATTTTTGCATGAAACTTTTTTTCATCCACTAAATTATCTTTCTGATTATCACCACCCTACATACCCCAACAGTAATGGTGTTTCCCTTGGTGTATTGGGGGATAAGAATTGAAACCTCATTTACAAGAGAGAGTAACAGAAGAATCCAACCAAAGAAGTAAACTAAAAAAAAAAATGGCTTTGTTATAGTTATGGACGGGAAAAGTTTTTATGGCATTGTTGTACTGTTTTACATTGTAGATGGTAATGTACCCTAGAGAAAAAAAAAACAATTTTTTTGTTATTTTACTGGGTAATAGTATAGAACACCACGCTCTCCATTTACTCCAATATAATGTAATCCTGCAGTTCTCACCTTCTTGCACAGTAATTAGGTGGTTATTTAAATTCTGGGAAAGCAATAATTACCAAATCAATATTTTCCTTGGAAAAAGATCCGCTCTTTGAAAATGACACTTTTTTTTTTTTTTTTTTTTTTTTTTCTTTGGAAATGATTAGTTTCAGAAATATATTTATGTTAACGTAACATTGCTAATGTTAGCGAAGCGAGCCAGTGTTGGAACAAGAATCATTATATTTAGCGTTGCTAATGTTAACGTGCGCAGCTCAACATTACCGCCTGCCAGTACATACGAGCTTGATGTTTCCGTTTTCTGGCGAGGGAAGCGAGCCCACGGCAGAACAAGAGCCATTATATTTAAACATTTTAAGAGAAAATATATATTTTCTTGAGTAAATAACGTGATTCAACCGGTTTTCACCTTCATTTCAACCGCAACAACAACCAGTTCGGCTTCTTGAAGTTAGTTGAACTGGTTGTTCTGTTTGTTTGCTGTTGAAATGAAGGTCAAATTTGGTTAAAACATGTTATTTACTACGGGAAAACATATATTTTCTGTTCGAAAAGATAATCTATAATTCAGGAAAACTTTACTTTTTTTCTTTTTTTCTTGCTATAAAACGGGTTTTTCCTTTAGAGAAACGTCCGTTTTCTTCAAAATACACTTTTATTTCACTGTAAATACATTCCCTCTTTTTCAGAGAAAATAAATGGGCATTTGAGTTCCTACAGAACCATGGAGTCATCCCTTCAGACGTTCAATGCCCTTCCTGTTAACAGCCGTGTGTCTTTAAATATCAAGTTAATCAGTGGGCTTGTAATCGATCAGTCAAGGTTGCTAAGAAGGGGAAGCATCGTGCATGCGGTTTTTCCGTTTGAAAAGGCTCACGTTCAAGCATGGGAAATACTGCTGGTTGTGAATCATTTCCTTGAAAGGGCCTTTTCGCATGGCGATGTCACCTATAACCTTGGCTGGACATTACAGAATTCTGTTAACTGGAGGTCTTATTGTTCGGGAGTCGCGGAAAATTACTGCCAGAACTTGCCGGCTATTTGTGGGCCTGGCAGTGCCGTCGAAGTGGATGAATTCAAGTTTGGGAGGTCGAAATATAAGAGGTAGGCGTTTGTTTGGTGTGTGCGTGTTCGGTGGCATGGAGCGGGAAAGCAAAAAAATGTTTGTGGTCCCATTGGTGGACCAACCGAGACCTTTGTGGCCTTAATAAAACGTTATATCAAAGCGGGGAGCGTAATCCACAGTGATTCATGAATAGGATACAAAGATCTCGTCCCTGCGGGGTATGTAATAATAATAATCTTTATTTCAGTAAAAGCCATATACAGAATTACAATAGGGGTACAGTGTTCTTACACTTTTGATATCAGCAAAAAAGATGAGATATGCAATAATATCAGTGATATAGTACAAACATCAATTAGCAGGTTGACCACAGAGTTCTAAGATCTGGGTAATAAAATCACAATAGCATTATCACAATAATGATGATAACATGCATATCAGCAAACAAAAAGAGAGAAAAAAAATGGCAATGACAATGATAATTATGTTGGAACAAAAATTGCTTGGATAATGATAGAACTAGGGGGGGGGGGGGGGAACTAGTCACGGAGTAGGTGGTGTGAAGGAAATACAGGACTTCTAGACAACAGAGATATAACATAATAAAACACGTTATCATAACATTACTGGGTATTATACCTAAGTTATTTAGTGATGAAGATTCTGCATAGCCACACTAACAAAGATTAGTAAATACAATTCATTGCACTGACGCTTCCCTATTCCAGGTTTCCCACATTTGGGATTTTATTCTAGCTGCACTTGCAAGCACATTTTGAATTAGGGGATTTTCAATTTTTCACTAGATCGTAGGCGGGAGGTGAGACTTACTATAGAGCGTCGAATGATGTTTTTTAGGTTATCCAGTCTATTTTCAACAAACATCGCTGAAGCTAAATGGTGCCTCCGGGTATCGGTGAGGCGTCTTAGGATATCGTTGTGAATGACTGTGATAAGTCTCATCGATTTACGCGTATAGTTTGCCCATAGCGAGCAGCCGTACACGTTATAGCAGTAGGTTTGAAACAGGAGTTTTTTTATATCATGGCGTCTGAAGGCAAATTTTCTCGTTACCATGTTCCCTAGACAGCACAATTTACATCGCCTGTTTTCATTGTCAGATGAGTCCTTTAAATCTTTTGTAGTGATATGACCTAGGTTAGGAAAATCATTGACAAATGCTAGCTGATGGTTTTAGAGGAAAATATGTGGGTCTTCTACGAATCCGAGCGCTCTAGGAAGGATAGATATGCACTGGGTCTTTGATTCGTTATAGATTATGTCATGTTCATTGGCGTATGCGTTGCAAGTGTCAATAAGACGTTGTAGGCCTTGGGCAGATGGGGAGATGAGGACCATATCGTCAGCATAGCAAAGGTTATTTATGGTAATGCCATTAACCGTACAACCAATGGGAAGTGAATTCAGTCTGATATTCAAATGATCTGTGTAAACATTAAATAAATATGGTGAGAGGATGCTTCCTTGCCTGAGACCGTTAGATGAACCGAATGGCTGGGAAAGGACATTGCCCCATTTGACACAGAACTGCTGTGTTGAGAACCAACAGTATAATATGCCGATGAGATATAGAGGAGTTCCCCTTTTGCGTAGTTTCAAAAAGTTTCAGATAGTTTGTCAAATGCCTTCCGCACGTCCACAAAACATAAGTAGACGGGTGAGGCCGAGGATATATAGAAATTCAATATCTCCTTTAGAATATATATACAGGTGTTAGTCGAGTGGTTAGTCTTAAAACCAAATTGATTGTCTGCCGTGTGGAGAAAGGGGGCAAGGTGTCGGAATAGAAGAGATTCAAATATTTTCGATGAAATTGTTTTGATGGGGATGAGGCGGTAGTTTCCTGGGTCACTCGCATCCTTCAGTTTGTTTTTTATGAGGGGTATTAAGTGGACAAATAGAAGGGTTTCGGGGAGATATTGGTGCATTATACAGGCATTGAATAGTGCAGCAAATAGGATATGAATTATAGGGTGGCAGAATGTGTCTCTCACTGTAAATCTCATAAAATTTTGTGGATCCCAAGACAGGTGCACATACTCAAAACATCGAAAGGCTGTGGCGGGATATCAAGAGTTACGTTCTCCGTGGCGGAATTCAAAAAGAATATTTTATTCAATATCTCGTTATGTCTTTATCTGCCATGTAAAAGTTATTATAATACGTATTTTAATGTTCAGTTTCGTTTTTTCAATAATTAGCAAACTAAAGTGTGCTTATTTTTCCAGCACAAGAGGTCTGAGCGCTTACATACCGGTAATTTCCTGCTTCAAGCTGCCAAACTGTACCCCCACCCATGTACGTCTACGACAGGGTCAGTGACAGTTCTTCCTTTGTCAATGGAAGACCCTCAGCCTTCGACCTCCCAAAATTGAGGTAAGGATTTATTTGTGAATTTCGATTTCGTTTTAGTTTGTGACCTGGGAAGGGGGTCCGGGGCTTGCCCCCGGCTAGGGATTGTGACCTGGGAAGGGGGTCTGGTGGCTTGCCCCAGCTAAGGGCTGTGACCTGGGAAGGGGGTCCGGGGGCTTGCCCCCGGCTGGGCGTTGTGACCTGGGAAAGGGGTCCTTGGGCTTGCCCCCAGCTGGGGGTTGTGACCTGGGAAGGGGGTCTAGGGGCTTGCCCCAGCTAAGGGCTGTGACCTGGTAACGTGGTCTGGGTGCTTGCCCCCGCCTAGGGGCTGTGACCTAGGAAAGGGGTTCGGGGCTTGCCCCTGGCTAGGGGTTGTGACCTGGGAACTATTTTTCCAACTGGTTATCTTGTTCTTATTTTGCATTTCTGACCATTATTATTGCTGTAATTCACTCGTTTATGACATATCCCCCACCCTAGAAACCCCGGTTTCCCACTGGGGTCCCCCATAATTGTCTTTATATATGGGGGTCCAAAAACTCAAGAATGGGTGGTTTGGCCTAATAGTCAAGGTCAGAAATGCATAGAACACAAGATAACAAGTAGGAAAAATATATGGTTCATGTATTAAAGTATCATAATTACCCGTAATTCACATCATGTATGTCTAATGGTTTATGCTATGCTGTAGCTCCCTTCCCTCACAAAATACACATCACTGATCCTCAGTTTTAGCAAGCGGTACATGTGTGTGCTGTGCATGCCAGCCCCATGGGTCACTATATAAGGTACCATATGTTTTAGCATTATTAAGCTGACCTAGGATAACGTACTGTCTTGGCTAGTTAGTCGTCGTCTGATGTTTCCGGGTGAAGGGTAGCAATAGCATCAGAGCGACTGGTGTAGGGGAAGCCCACAATTAAGCAAGTGTTTTAGGCTTATGAACTTTGACATGATAAAATAGTATTATTAAAGATAGTATGTCCTGGAAGAACACTGAGGTTACGTAAAATCCTTAAAGTTTCTGAATTAATACGTAAAATAGGACTGTCTGGAACTGAGTCAGGTTACAACCCTCGCAAGTGTCCATCATGACTAAAATGAGGAATTTTTATAATTTGAAATGAACGCTGAAACTATTAATATATATTTAGAATATGACTGGACAGTTTCTGATGAGGCTTAGTCAAATCAGTGCATCCGTAAACAGGTATTGGTCTTAAAACTCGTCCCTTGAAAACTGCCTAAAATCACTAGATAATAGTAATGAGTTTTCTACAGCTACCACATTCTCATTGGAGCATATCAATCCATAATTATCTGTGAATACTGTAGTTAACATTGCTTTTTGAAAAATCTATTTAGATAATTATAATAGAGCGTCATTTTTAATTGTTGTGATTATACAAAATGGGAGATTTTTCAAACATTTTCACGGGTTTTTTCTTCTATTGCAGGTGCATCTTGAGCAATGAGCAATGGGAGACAAAATTGAAGGTTTCTAATTTCGCTGCTTTTCTGTGGGAGCATCGAATGGACAAAAACCAGCTAACTGCATTATTGGGAATGTTGAAGGTAAGATTAATAAAGAGAATTGTTTGTTAGATTTGAATGGAATTATAAAATTGTTGGCTTGTTAGTAGATGGAGATCAGATTAACTTTTCAAGTAAATTAAAATTGTATTACCACTGCTGTGAATTATGATTATAGATTGTCAATGGATTGCATTAGTACAGTTTTATTTTGGATTGAGTAAGATTTAGTTTAAATTATAATTATATTCATAATTAGTTATAGCAGAACTTTCTTGTAAGTAAATTACAGTAGGATTGTTTTCATGCTTTACTGCATTGACAATTGTTACTTGGACTAATTGTAGATTTCACTGAATGAAGGGCGTTGAGGTTTAGAAGTGCTCTTGTTAGAAGACTAAAGTAGTATTGGATTACTAATGCATTAAGATGAGATTAGATTGCCAATAGATTAGGATAGTGTTGGATGTCCTATGTATGTTCCTACGCAAATAATCATCCATTAATAGAAGTATGTTTTCAACTAGGCTGGAGCTAGGCTCTTAAGATGTATAATGAAGTGTTAATAGTTACTGATGTGTGATGGGGAGGCCCTGCCCCCTCTCCAGCACACCAAGAAGCCACTTTGACTAAAGCTGTCGGGTCGTACACATGTAAGCTCAGTCTCGCCTTCATGAGCAGGATGCATGTAGATCCTCATTCTTTTTTATGCCTCTGACATGGGCCATGACTGTTTGCAGTCTTCCCCTTGCAGTGAATGTAAGGATTGTCCATCAGCACATTGAATGATGTATAGCAAGAAGAAAAAGAAGCCAAAACAAAACCATTCACCTTTGGGTCATCCAAGAAGTTGAGGAAATCTTCGGGCGTTCTCTCTTCTGGTGTGTGAACTTTCAACCCTTCTAGGAGTGGTGACAAGTAAGATGGTAATTCTGATCTCCCTCATGGGAAAGCTATGAGAGAAACAGTGGTAACTGGTTGCCCAGAAGAGGTAGCTATTCCCCGTTTTTGGCCTGGGTATAAGCCTCAAATCTAAGTTGACAACAATGCTAAGGAAATGGCCATAAAGAGACACCAGCCTTCCATGGGCTTGTAGGGCATCACCACAGAGCCTAAATGGCTGCAAGTTCTGGGTACTTACAGTCCGGTATCTTCCTCACCTGCCACATAGGCAGAGGAAATTCCTAATTCAGACCTGCATTTCCTCGTTTGTATTCCCAGTGACTCAGACCATGGAAACACTGACTACCATTCCAAGAAAGAAAAGGCAATAATCTTGAATGCCTTCTCTGAGTAGTCTAATTTAATCAGCTTTACCCTCCTCCTTTTTTTTTGCTGATCCCTGCTATCTTTGCAGAGGTGAAAAAACAGACTCTTGATTGCAAGTAAAACGAGGGCCATAATATCATCAGATTCTTTGGAGCACTATGTGAAACCTCACATGCTCTTCCATCTCATTACTTACCCTCATGTGTTAGCCTGCACACCCTGGACAGAGAGCACCCACCTAGATGCGGTTACCTACGTGCGCTTGGCAGTTATGTTTACCTATTCATGCGCTGCCAATTGCCCACACACTCCTGATCCCATGCGCCCATCGCCTGTGCCTGCTCCTACGTTCTCGCTCTCATCCCTTGCTGCACGCTCCCCATTGCGTATCAGATGTTCATTTGATAAGCCTGTTTATTTGCACCCTGACGGAGGCACCCTTTCCTGGTCACGCACAGCCTTATGTTGAAGTACATTCTCCTGTGCCCTGTCCTCTTCTATTATAACGCACTCTAAGGAGACTGAGCACTCAGGGCATTCCCCATTTTAAACATGCACAACTCATCATGCTTATCTAGTTTTTTCCATCAACCTGCACGTGATCACTTGCCATATAATTATTTGGTACAAGAAAGTACATCGTCCTGTACACGCTCGCACACTCACACTAGGGGTTAGGCTCTGGTTACGGAATGCCCCTACAATCTAGATTGCTCGCTCAACTGTTCGTGACCTACCAACGTGCAGGCATTCGCTATCACTTACCCAAAGGTACATGCATGCTTTGATCAAGGCAGAACCCTCAGAGGAGAATAACTCAAGGAGAAGATCTTCACAAGATTGTCAGTTGCTGCAAGGACGTGAGCATTCTCTACGCTATGATTCCTTAATGGTCCCCTTCTCCTGTATTCATTCTCCAGACCATGATATTGAGTCAGTCCAAGGATTCTTCTGACCAGATAGCACGAGCCCTTCAGCTGTACAGGGAATAGTTCACCCAAGTCTTGAACTGGAGCCATGGAGTCAAGAAGTGAAAAACGGCAAAAATATTATGTACTGTCTCCTTAATGAAAAAAATTGGTCAATAGAGACCACAGGGCCTATAACCTCCAACCAAGGTTCCACTCCAGCAAAAGCGTTGAACCCAGAGATGGAGTCAACCTTTGTCTAGGGTAGCTCTAATCTTAGGGATAAAACCTTGGGTGAGGCATAAAGGAACCCTGTGAAGGGAGGGAAGACCTGTTGACTGGCACTTTGGTGCCCTGCAAGGGTCAATACCATCTTCAGAGCTTCCCTAGTCAGAACTTAGAGTCTTTTAAGAGCAAGCGTATCGTGGAGGATCTTGACCCATGACCCCCTCCTATCAGTGGAGGTTTTACTTTCTTGAAGGATCTAGCACTTCTCCCCTTCCAATCGACATGGAGATCATGATATTGATCCTTAGTGTCTCGGTAGAGAGACGGGCACGTGCCAATGGTATTCGTATTCTGAGATAGATTACCTTGGCGAATGACTGATATTGTCCTTTACAAGGACAACTTCTTCAGCAGAGAGTGACTTCTTGCCTATTGATATAGTCTAGGGATTATTATAAATTGGAGAAGTCCAGTCTTAAGCCCAAGTAGAGGATGGAGAGATCTGGGAATGTTGATAGATACAGCATATGCGAAAAACCTTCCTTCGGAGCATCGCATCCGCAGTCGTAGGAAAGTAGTGCAAACTTTCAATTGGTTGAAGACTCTTTTCGGTCTTGCTTTTTGGAAGTAGTTGCGTGCAATCACTCGCTCTCTTGCTTGACAGCAATCACTAGAGGATTCACTGCAATACCATTTTCCTCTAGAGAGTACTGGGTAATCTAGTGTTACCAATCTGGAGGCATAGTTACACGACCAATTCCCATTGGATTAAAGGTAGTTGGAGGACAGAATTCACCACCCCCCTACAGAACAGTTGCTTACAACTCATTGCATGATACGACAGCAATCGACTTAAAATGTTTACTCTCGTCCCCTCGGGCCAACCGATGAGAGTTGATCTATTGCTCCAGAGTCAAGGTTCTTTGTTCCTTTCAATGGAACTTGCCAACCCTTCTGGGTGGAGAAACAGACCCATCCCCGGGGCAGTGCTGACTACCTTACTGGTGTCAGCTAGCCCAGAGCCCATCCCAGTTCCCAGTAATTCAAAAGGGAAGACACACACACACACACTCACACTCTCTCTCTCTCTCTCTCTCTCTCTCTCTCTCTCTCTCTCTCTCTCTCTCTCTCTCTCTCTCTCTCTCTTTCTCTTTCTCTTTCTCTTTCTCTTTCTCTTTCTCTTGATGCTACTCACCAATCTTCTGCTGGAGGTGGGTCGTGTAAAGAGTGGGTTGGGCCATACCACGGGGAAGTCTTGTGCAGCATTGCCCACCCATTTACGTAGCATTAGTTAGGTAGGTGGGTGGGTGGGTGAGCTCATCTGCTTGACAGAGTTCTGTACGCGATCTAGGTCACTCACCAACCTCATAACGAGTTTGTAAGAACCTACTCGCTCACAAGTCATGGTTTGACATTGCATTCACCTCAGGTGCACATTACCTCGGTAGCACGCATTTACTCGCCACCACATTACGTTCTATCAGCAAGACAGCAAAGATGCCCACTACCTTAAACTCGCACCCCTATACAGGTGCTCGCCGACACAAGCATCGCAGTATTCTACATTGGCAGCTGAAGACCTTGGTCTCAACAGTTAGACCCTTCCAACATCATGGTTTCGATAGGATCAGAGTAAAAGAGATACTTGAGCCGTTGGCTGTCTGACACTAATCCGCTCAGGAGAGTATACCTTCTCTCTCCTCCCCTGGAATTGATGCTATTTACAAATGCCTCGGAAGAAAGGGAGTGGGGCTTACCTGTTGCACCAAATGCCCTCTGGCCAAGTCCAAGCAACAATGCCACATAAAACCTGGAAATGAGGACAGCATTCCTAGTACGCAAGCAATTCCATCAGGTCCGTTCAGGCTATTCCGTGGTGCAGGGCAAGTGACAACACCACGGTAGTTATGTACATAAACAATCAAGGAGGTAGCCTACTTTTCACAGCCCCTTTTGCCATCCAGCTGTAAGACTCTTGAGATGGATGAAAGACAACTCGGTAGCCCTATCGGCCTGTTTCATCCCGGGCAAGAAAAATGTGCTGGCAAATAATCTCGGCCGGAAAACTCAGATTGTAGCTCCGAATGGTCTCTGAACAACAGATAGCCAACAAAGTCTAGACTCTCAGGGGTTCACCAACAATTGACCTATCTGGTTGCAGAATACCTTCCAACATCAGTGGGACAACCTTAATGTTTATTATTAATATTATTATCACTTGCTAAGCTACAACCCTAGTTGGAAAAGTGGGATGCTAAATAAGCCCCCAACAGGGAAAATAGTCAAGTGAGGAAAGTAAGTAAGGAAACTACAAGAGAAGTAATTTATTAAAATAAAATATTTTATGAACAGTAACATCATTAAAATAAATATTTCATATATGAACTATAAAAACTTTGAAAAAAAGAAAAGGAAGAGAAGTAAGATACAGTAGAATAGTGTGCCCGAGTGTACCCTCGAGCAAGAGAACTCTACCCCAAGACAGTAAAAGACCATGGTACAGAGGCTATGGCATTATCCAAGACTAGAGAACAATGGTTTGATTTTGGAGTATCCTTTTCCTGGAAGAGCTGCCTACCATAGCTAAAGAGTCTTCTACCCTTACCAAGAGGAAAGTAGCCACTGAACAATTACATTGCAGTAGTTAACCCCTTGAGCGAGGAATAATTGTTTGGTAATGTGTTGTCAGGTGTATAAGGAAAGAGGAGAATATGTAAAGAATATGCCATACTATTCGGTGTATGTGTGGGCAAAAGTAAAATGAGCCGTAACTAGAAAGAAGAATCTAATACAGTTCTATCTGGCCAGTCAAAGGACCCAATAATTCTCTAGCAGTAGTATCTCATTGCGTAGCTTGTTCCCTGGCCTAGTAAGGAGGTTTCTGATTAAGGTAATGGCATAGCAAAACCTCTCAATGACCCGTATAGCTCCGTTGTGGTATCATGCAGAAAGATGCCATACCTTCTGCATCTGCTTACAAAGGCACCGAGGGAGCGCCCTCTACTTTCCGATCTCCTTAGACAACTGCATGTGAAGATCTTTCACCGAGCCATAGCCTCACCATGATTTTACACCAGGAGGTTCTCCAGCAACTCACAACACCGCGGTGCTTTTCGCAACTGGTTGTAAGGAGGAAGCCAGGAGACCTTCATGAGTCATCTAACACCGTATACCAAGCGAAGTGATTCGTCTTTTGTCATTGTTATCGCTCCCCTCAGTGCCACTATCGTTGGGGATAGCGAAATTTACATTGTACCTCAGGGAGGGAAAAACTGTACTCGGTCTCGGTAATGAAAGGCTACAGCTCAGCCATAAGCCTTGACTTTGAATCGAGCAGAATTTACTTTTCAATATTTAACTTAGCCGGTGATTATATAGCTGCAACTCTGTTGCTCGACAGACAACTCTACGGAAAAAACTCGCCAGCGATCGCTACACAGGTTGCGGGTGTGCCCAACAGCGCCATCTGTCGACCAGATACCCAGCTCTCAATGTAAACAAAGACTCAATTTTCTCTCTGTCGAGGTGTCGACAAGACGTACTTTACTCGCTGTTGCTAAACTGGAGTTTTTCACATCTATTTGGTGAAGTACTATATTCTAGTTTTGAGCTTTCGCTATGCATGTGTTTTATCTTCATCTTAAATCTTGAACTCGTTTTGGATAGATTTAATTATGGTGACAAAGAGAGTATGGACTTTCTTTCACTTTTAAATGGCCGACCCTTCCCTTAGACGGAAGTGTGTTTAGGCTTTTAGTAATTATCTTATCACGTTATAGATTTTCCTCTATATTTTATATCTCTCAACCTTTATTAGGCCTCTTCGATTAACTTTCCATTTATTATAAACATATAAAAATAAATTTTGATGTTTTGTTTATATGCGACCTTTCCTGAGAGTAGGCGGTCCTAACTTGGAAACCGAAGTTAATCAACGTTGAGCCCTTTATATCGTAATTAGCTTTTAAAGAGCTAAGGATTTAAAACTTTTTTAATGTAATATTTTATGAAAGAATTTCTTTGATAGTCTTCGTACTGTTTTCAAAGATGAACTAACGTTTAGTTTATTTATGCTACGCAGTTGTTGACGTTCAGGACGTTCAACATGCGCTCTATCGTTACGATAGAGAGAGTGTATCACGGTTTCACTTTGCAGTAAGAGTAAATCGATTGTGACGTTTTGTTCATTCTTTCTTAGCTTAAATGTTTTAAATTCTATTTTAAAGGAACTTTTTATTTGAAAAACCTTTCAGTTTTTTCCTTTAGTCAAATAACATGTTTTTTTGACGAAATATAATTGGGCTCTTCTCTTAGGTGCGAAATCAAGAGAGAGAGAGATAGAGACGGAGGGAGAGAGAGGAGAGAAAACGTTTCGTTCAAGCGGGTAACGTTGTTCTCGAGTTACTCTCGTCCCCAAGTCGCTGTACGGGGAGGAAGGATAAAACGTTTTTAGTTTTTTATTCTCGTCCCCAGGCTATGTGCGGTGAGAGATTGAAAACGTAGTTATATGAACTAGTGTTTAGTCTCTTTCCCAGCCACTGATTTTTTTTATCTTAAAATATGTTTTCTGTTTTTTGCTGGTATTAATGAGCTTGCATCATACGACTGATTTCGCAATTACTACCTTTTAATGAAGGGTAGAATTGCGTGTTTCAGGTAGAAATCAGTAAAAGTTTCGATTTCAGTGAAATAAGTGCAAAACAGAAAATCGAAGTGATAAAGTGATATGCGCAAAGTGTTACAGTGTTGCGTCCGAGGGTTCGTCTGTTCGTGCCTGTCGTTCACCTAGTCCGGGACCTCTTGCATGCTCCCAAGCCCAGGGGAGAAGTAATGTCGAACGACTTATGGGTTCGAGAGGCCTTGATCAACGAACAGACGTTTTCCCTCTATGGTATCGGGTGTATCTTACCAAGATCTCCCCTACCATAAGACGAGAGAGACGTTTCTCCTCGTCATCCGAAGGCTTTTCGCATAAGAAACCTGTCACAAGGTTTCGAAGCCCTTAAGCGAAAGTCAGTCCTTTCAGGACAGGTCCAGCGTCCTGGTTACAACCATTAGGACAGCTCTGACCCTATGCAGTCATCGGATAACTGCTCGCCGCCTAACAAAAGCGTAACACAGACTCAGAGAGTCTTTTTTTTTTTTTTTGTTGGCAAAGTGTTGGGGTCACAGACGTTACCCTCGTCTCTTACCACAACCATTTCCGTTGATCCTTAATGGGTTGTATGGCAAGACATGCAGTATATGCTTGCCTCCCTTATGGAAGACTATTCTGCCGATTAGTCCGTTGAGTCTAGCCGTTTATCTCATCGATATCCTGGCTTTCAGCCAACCTAACGTTCCTTTGTGCTTACTGTTGACGTTGGCGTAGCTTAGTCACGTCAGTCAGGTTGTTTAGAACCACACTCGATGCGGTCTCGTGTGGTTTTTCAGCCGCATTTGGACGTTAGGCCACTTGCTGATGCTCCTGTTGACGTTCAAGACGTTCACTAACAATCGGAGTTGACTTGTTTTGACGCTGTGCGTCAACCTCCGCATTCTAGAGTTGTTTTGACTGCTCAGTCTAGGCAGTCAAAGCAGTCTCGAGTGGACGCTGTGCGTCCTCACGCACCTGTTGTGGTTGACAGTTCAGTTGTTGACAGTTCACAGACTGTCAAGCAGTTACATGACGTTGCGTTCTGGTCCGCTACTAATGCACCAGTGAGTGTGGACTCTGCTTGTAAAGCATTGCCACCACGGTAGGTCTCTCCCTTGCTTGAGACTCGGCTTTTATCGGACAAGGTTCCTGTAGATGAGGAAGTTGCTGTTCCCCCTCCTACTGATATTCCCTTGAGGACTCTGTCAGATGGAGAGGAGCCTAAAGCTGCTTAGCCCCCTTTGGACTTTAATTAAATCATGATGATTTTTTTAAGGATCTTTGTCCGGATCTTTTTGTAACTGCTGCTCCTCGTTCGCCTAAACGTCAGAGCTTACACTAGGCCTAGCTACTTCGAAGCCGTTGTTTTTAAGCTAGTGCTCTCTCGCTCTCCTAGAGAGCTTTACGTTGGCTAGGCGACTGGTTTTTCACCAGGAGGAGTTTGGGGGATACAGCCTTTGCTTTCCCTTCTTTTAAACTGGTTTATAGAGCGAGAGTCTGATATGACACGAGAGAAGTTCTCGGCTTGGGAGTTCATGCCTCTGCCCAGATAGACTTCTCAATTCTCGTAGACTCCCTGGCGCCTGGCCAGGAGACGCTCCAAGTTTTTTACAGGTCAACTTCACAACTGTTTTCGAGCCTTTGAAGTTTTGCTGTACAATTATGTCATGCATAACAAGGCTTTCAGGGATGGTAAGCGGTACCGCCTCAGTCGCTAACCCCGTCTGTTGCCGCACCTGCTCCCGTAGACCCTAAATGGGCTTTGCTGCAAGACATGCAGTCCAAGCTTGCGTCCTTGATAGAGGACTTTAATGCGGAGAAGGTTGCTACCGAACCTTCTGGCCAACAACCTTCCAACCGGTCGGTTGTGCGCCCTGTTGACGCTGAGGTAACCTACTCGCGTCTGCCAGTTGAGGTGGTTCCTCCACCGATGCGACCCAGTGTGGGTTGCCAGCCGCACGTTGACGTTAAGCGACGCTCGGAGGTGGTTGTTGACGTTCAGGACGTTCAACAACCAGCAGAGGTGACTTGTTTTGACGCAGTGCGTCAACCTCAGCAACCCGGTAGGGTGTTGACTGCACAACCCAGACGGTCTAGACAGTCTCGGGTTGACGCTGTGCTTCCTCGCGCACCCATGGTTGTTGACAGTTCACAGACTGTGCAGCAGTTCCATGATGTTGCGTCCGGCTCCGTCACGCATGCACCAGTGCGACCGGACTCAGCGAGCCAGACGTTGCCCACTCCGTTGCCGTTTCCTCATCAGTTTTCGGATGAGGAACCCTCTGATGAGGACGTTGCTGAACAACAAGACGATCAGCCCCCAGAATAGATCAAGCCCTGCTATCCATCCAGAAGATGCTGAAGAAGGAACGCTGCTCAGTCAGGCTGTGGATGAGTCTGGTAGGGACGCTGTCATCCGTGGAACAATTTGTGTCACTAGGAAGACTACACCTCCGTCCTCTTCAATACCATCTAGCTTTTCACTGGAAAAAGGACAAGACGCTAGAAGCGGTCTCGATCCCGGTTTCCGAAAAGATAAAGTCTTGTCTGACTTGGTGGAAGGACAATATCAACCTAAGAGAGGGTCTTCCCCTGGCTGTTCAGACTCCCAACCACGTTCTCTTCTCGGACGCATCGGACGTGGGCTGGGGCGCGACACTAGACGGTCGGGAATGCTCAGGACTGTGGAACTCGAGTCAGAGGAGCATGCATATCAACTGCAAGGAGCTGTTGGCAGTACATCTGGCCTTGAAAAGCTTCAAGTCTCTCCTTCGAGGCAAAGTGGTGGAAGTTAACTCGGGCATCACCACGGCCTTGGCGTACATCTCCAAACAAGGAGGTACCCACTCGCTGACGTTGTACGAGATCGCAAGGGACCTGCTCATCTGGTCAAAAGGTCAAGACATCTCCCTAGTAACGAGGTTCATCCAAGGCGACTTGAACGTCATAGCAGATTGTCTCAGTCGGAAAGGGCAAGTAATTCCAACCGAATGGACCCTCCACAAGGATGTGTGCAAGAGACTTTGGGCCACTTGGGGTAAAACCATCCATAGATCTCTTTGCAACCTCGCTGACCAAGAGGCTTCCAATCTATTGCCTCCAGTCCCGGACCCAGCAGCAATACATATAGATGCTTTCCTCCTAGATTGGTCACATCTGGATCTCTACGCATTCCCACCGTTCAAGATTGTCAACAAGGTACTGCAGAAGTTCGCCTCTCACAAAGGGACAAGGTTGACGTTAGTTGCTTCCCTCTGGCCCGCGAGAGAATGGTTCACCGAGATACTTCGATGGTTAGTAGACGTTCCCAGTAGTCTTCCTCTAAGGGTAGACCTTCTACGTCAGCCACACGTAAAGAAGGTACTCCAAAGCCTCCACGCTCTTTGTCTGACTGCCTTCAGACTATCGAAAGACTCTCGAGAGCTAGAGGCTTTTCGAAGGAAGCAGCCAGTGCGATTGCTAGAGCAAGGAGAGCGTCTTCCATTAGAGTCTACCAATCGAAGTGGGAAGTCTTCCGAGACTGGTGCAAGTCAGTTTCTGTATCCTCGACCAGTACCTCTGTAGCTCAAATAGCTGTTTTTCTCTTATACCTGAGAAAAGGACGATCCCTTTCAGCTCCCACTATCAAGGGTTACAGAAGCATGTTGGCATCGGTCTTCCGGCATAGAGGCTTAGATCTTTCCAAACATAAAGATCTGCAAGACCTCCTTAAGTCTTTTGAGACCACCAAGGAGCGTCGTTTGGCTACCCCTGGATGGAATTTAGACGTGGTACTAAGATTCTTCATGTCAGACAGGTTGGAGCCGTTACAATCAGCCTCCCTGAAAGATCTCACTCTTAAGACTCTTTTCCTGGTATGCTTAGCCTCGGCTAAAAGAGTCAGTGAGATTCATGCCTTCAGCAAGAACATCGGATTTTCGTCAGAAAAAGCCACTTGTTCGCTACAACTTGGTTTTCTAGCCAAAAATGAGCTGCCTTCTCGGCCTTGGCCTAAATCTTTCGATATCCCCAGCTTATCGTAGATCGTAGGCAATGAACTAGAAAGAGTCTTATGCCCTGTTAGAGCTCTTAAGTTCTATTTAAAGCGTACTAAACCTTTACAAGGCCAATCTGAAGCTTTATGGTGTTCAGTTAAGAAACCATCCTTGCCTATGTCAAAGAATGCTTGGTCAGACTTTATCAGATTGTTAATACGAGAAGCTCATTCACATCTGAGTGAGGAAGACCGAACTTTGCTTAAGGTAAAGACGCACGAAGTTAGAGCTGTAACAACTTCCGTGGCCTTTAAGCAAAATATATCTGCAAAGTATAATGGACGCAACCTATTGGAGAAGCAAGTCAGTGTTCGCGTCATTTTACTTGAAAGATATCCAGTCTCTTTACAAGAACTGCTACACACTGGGACCATTCGTAGCAGCGAGTGCAGTAGTGGGTGAGGGCTCAACCACTACAATTCCCTAATTCCTTATCCTTTTAATCTGTCTCTTGAAATGTTGTTTTTTATGGGTTGTCCGGAAGGCTAAGAAGCCTTTCGCATCCTGGTTGATTTGGCGGGTGGTCAAAGTCATTTCTTGAGAGCGCCTAGATTAGGGGTTTAATGAGGTCCTGTTGTATGGGTTGCAACCCTTGATACTTCAGATCCTAGGGGTCGATCAGCATCCTAAGAGGATCGCGGGGCTCCGTAAGGAAGACGTACTTAAAAGGCAGAGTAATTGTTCAAGTCGACTTCCTTACCAGGTACCTATTTATTTTGTTTTTGTTATTTTGATAACTTCTAAAATGAAATAAAAAACTCTTAGCTCATAAAAGTGTAAACATATATTACTGGTCTCTACCCACCATCCTGGGTGTGAATCAGCTATATAATCACCGGCTAAGTTAAATATTGAAAAATGTTATTTTGATTATGAAATAAATTTTTGAATATACTTACCCGGTGATTATAAATTAAATGACCCTCCCTTCCTCCCCAATAGAGACGCAGTGGGACGAGGAGAAAATTGAGTCTTTGTTTACATTGAGAGCTGGGTATCTGGTCGACAGATGGCGCTGTTGGGCACACCCGCAACCTGTGTAGCGATCGCTGGCGAGTTTTTTCCGTAGAGTTGTCTGTCGAGCAACAGAGTTGCAGCTATATAATCACCGGGTAAGTATATTCAAAAATTTATTTTATAATCAAAATAACATATTTCTTCCTCGAAGGAATGGTCTCTCCTCATACGAAGGTTTGAGTCCATTTGCCCTTAGACGAAAGTCGGACTTACATCTTGGGATGTAGTTCACATAATACATTCTCTGAAAGGAGTGCCTTTCAAACCGTTCAGTCAGTCATCAGACCCTGACCTGACCCTGAAGATGGTTCTCCTGGTATTCCTGGCCTCCGCAAAGAGAGTCGGCGAGCTAGAGGGTCTGTCCAACAGCGTCGCTCATTCAGGAGGATGGAGGCAAGTGACACTTTCGTCCCTGAGTTTGGAGCAAAGACTCAAAATCTGGCTGTAGCAGATCGTAGATTCGGTCCCTTCCGGATTGAGTCTGTTCTGTAACAGATGACCCAGATCAGGCTATTACTCTGCCCTGTAAGGGCAATGAGGAAATACCTTTTAAAGAACCTCCACGGCTTGCCCTCACATCAGCAGGCTCTTTGTGAGCACAGGAAATGTCAAAAGAAAGATATTGAAGAACTCGATCTCTTCTGGTATTAGGCATGTGATTGAGCTAGCCATACAACCAGGCTTCACTCTTCCGACCATCGACCTCGAGCTCACAACGTCAGGGACGTCACCAGGTACTGCAAGCGGGTGTGTGGAAATGGCAAACCACATTCACTGCCCACTACATGAAACACACAACCCACAGGAATCTAGATACTTTTACCTTAGGACCTGTGGTAGCTGCACAAAATGTGGTCGATAACACCTCGGCTCCCTTGTAAGACAAGTATCGGTTGAGGGCAGACATTACCCGCAAACAAGACTAGAATGAATGTGTGAGTGGTTGGCCACTTCTTATTTCATTCTCCCCTCTCTTGGGGTTTCAGTATCCGAGATACTCTGCAAGCTGACCTCTACCTGTAGGTGGGTACCATTGTCTCTTGTGTACCCTGATATATGTACTTATATTTATGTCCCCGAACTCCAAGCAAGGTGGAGTCAGGTAGTGTCTAGGTTAAATGTGGAGTTTACCTCCAATTTAATGCTTATCTGGTTAAATCATATTGCTAAATTCTTACACCTAGCCTGAATTGCCCAGGTGGTTAACTCTCAGGAGCTAACGAGATGTCAGGGTGTGTGTATACAGCTTGCGTGAAGCACAGAGTAGCACCCCGGGTTAGTCACCAGCCATTTGGGTTTTCGACTTCTACTCACCATGTATTGAGTCTTCACTGTACCTACTCACCATGTATTGAGTCTTCACTGTACAGAGCATAAGGGTTTGTATATAGTGCCAGAACAAATAAATAAGGAAATAATATACATTTTTCCTAGCTATACAAACTCAGAGCTCTTTATACATACTGTTCCTGCCATCACGTTCCAGAAGTCCTGCCAGAATGACGTGTCAGTCGGTTACTAGTGCAGATGTGAGTGGTCTACTCCCACTCCCCCTCCGCCAGCTAGCAGAGGGTGGTTACACCTTGCAAAAATCTTAACGGCTAGTTTCAGCTATTGCATTATATCTCCGCTGTTAAGAGCTCCAGGTCTGTATAGTCAGGAAAGATACAAAATTTCCAAATTTGTCATTTTGCACAGCACTATACTCTTGTATAATAAATACAGTAGTATTCTCCAGAAACTTACTTTCAGTAAATTATATTTTTGCTTAGAGTAGAATTTATACCCAATTTTTATATAAATGTCATGAGTTTTGTGCGTGTTTGACAAGGTATCCTCTATGATGTAAGGTAGAATGTTTTATTCAAGGAATTGTTTTACTGATCTTCCAAATCGGGTAGTTGAATCAGTAGAACTTCAAAAGTTCCGAGTTGTAGCAAATGTTTTTATTTTGACCAGGCTGACATGAGTCTTTTTATAGTTTATATATGTCATATCTGTTTTGACGTTGTTAATAGTTTATATTGGACATACTGTATCTATTTTGACGTTGTCACTGTTTTTAGAATGATTTATTGTTAATTTATTCTCATCATTTATTTATTTCCTTATTTCCTTTCCTCACTGGGGTATTTTTTCCTGTTGGAGCCCTTGTGCTTATAGCATCTTGCTTTCCCAACTAGGGTTGTAGCTTGGCTAGTAATAATAATAATAATAATAATAATAATCTGAAGAAAATGTATCAATCAGTGAGTCAGTGAATTATCTGAGGGTAGTCATTTGATTATTGTAGTGGAGTATTTCCTCGTTAGGATTTAGGAGGTAATACTTTTCTACTTTACAAGAAATACTTAGCTGTAGTTATTGACACTGTTTAATATTTATTACCTCGGAATATTTTATATTTTTTATAGTTTTTCATGCAGAATCTTTTATTGAAAGTGTAGTCTTCATGTTGAAGTGCACAGTAAAATATTTGAATAAGACTGATATATTTGTACAATTAACATCTTTTATTTATTTTTCAGACCAGAATCATCAGAAGTTTTGCTCAAACCAGAAAAATAAACCATGTCAGCTGTTCATCATGTGACACAAGACATTCTTCATGACATCAAGATGAAGATGAGCACATAATAATCTGGGATTTACTACAGAAAAACATCCAGTCTGACGCAGATTATTATCGATTTTTCTGATTTCATATTTTAAAAGAGGCACAGGATAGTCTCAGCTGAAGTGGCCAATATATTATCTAATTTTTCTGAGGTGTTACAATATCATTAAAATACTACAAATATCTAGAATAGCAATCACTTACTGAAGATGAAAAAAAAAAACCAAGTTATTGTGATACAAAATATTTATTTTTAATTTTTACAACAATATTAAGATAAAAAAAAACAAGTTAAGTTACAGTATTAATAAGATATATATATTTTTTTTATTTTTACGACGATATTACCAGATTATTTAGAGTTTATCCGTGTCTATTTCTGGAAGACATGAATTTAATTGTTAAAGCTATTAACTTTTACTTGGCCTTTTAGCAAGTATTTTATTCGCTCTTAATTTTTACAAAGTCAATCCATATACAGCTAATTTTAGTTTAATTTTTAATTATATGCATCTATCCATTGAAAAAATAGGATGGTATTTTTCTAGTAAATTCTAAGTTCCCTAAATTTAACTTAAAAATTAGGTCCAGATAGAGATTAGAGTAGGAGTTTTTTTTTTCTTGCTAATTAAAATTCATATTTCATTTTCCTAATTATTATTTGATATTAAATGTATAATAATTTGTTTAGTTGCCTAAAATCTAGTTGGTGAATAAGAATATACTAAATGTTAATGGATTCCTATTACTACTAAAAATCATTTGCTGGAATTATATGTAATGTTAAGAGGATTGGTTCTATATTTGTATTATTGTAAATTTTTTGAAAATGAGGAAATTGAATATTACAAACCAATTAAGAACACCAAATGTAAATGAGAAAGGACCTTTTCCTTAGACATTTTCTGCTCATTTCTTCAATGTTCATTAGCTAGATGTTAAATCAAATATCAGTTTCCTCTGGACCTCTTTTTATACATCTAGATCGTATCTTTTTAGTATAGTCTAAAAGTACTGTAAACAAGTTATCTAAATTTGTGACTGAAGGAAACTTACCCTTACTATTTTTAGCAATTGATTCACATTCATTCTAGTCTGTATATGAAAGTATATTGATTGTATGTGAATATAATTTCATCTTTGTGTATACCATTTCATCTCTATCTTTTGAAACTGCTCCATGATCCCCATAATTATTAGCAACTACCATTGAACGTTGAATCTAGGCCTATGTTACCTTAAAATGTATAAGCAGATTGGCTTCAGATAGTAGATATTGAACAAAAAAAACTTGACTCTCTGATCTGAAACTTCTTTAAAAATTGTTCAATCATTTCTTTTTAACTTGGGGTTTTGTGGGGTGGGAGAATATCAACTCTTTTAATAAGTATTGGTATTATAAATGCAATAAAGTAAAAACATACTTATTGATTTGGACTTACTCTTTCAAAATAACTATCTTATTCCCATCCCACTTGCAAAAATGAAAAGTGTTCAGCTTCACTAGATTTACTGTATCTTATAAATTTCAGTTGAACCAAAAAAGTTTTGCCTTATTAAATAGGTTTACATAGTGTGAGCAAATTAATTTATCTTATGTAATTGGAAGTAAGGGTAGATATGAACAGAATAATTTGGAATATTTGTGAAGGGGATCACTCTATTTAAGGGCTTAAATATTACTGAGCATTAGAGAATTTCTCTCTCTCTCTCTCTCTCTCTCTCTCTCTCTCTCTCTCTCTCTCTCTCTCTCTCTCTCTCTCTCTCTCTCTCTCTCTCATATATAAAGGTTATATTCACAATAAAAAATATACCTATTTCAAATTAAGTTTACTTTGTTTGGAAACTTTTTCCCAAGGTGTTTGTAAGTTCAATATCATAACGTCACATAGAATATGTTTAAGTAATTTTCCTTAGATAATTTTTTCCAAAATATCTATATTTTTATTATTCAAGTCACAAATAACATTGTAGCTTGTTTGCAGTATGAAAGCTTATTTTTGTATTTCAAAAACATTAAATGAACAAATTAATATTGAAAGGATAAAATTTCATGTGCACTGGTTTTAAGCTTTGCATATTCTTTATACAAAATATGCAATTAATTGCCTCACATTCTAGTTTAGAATGTACTGTAGCTTATATAGTTATACAGTTGTAGTTTGAAACATTTTAAAAATTAAGTTTGTATTAAAAGATTTTATGAAAGGAATAGCGACTGAATTTGTTATATCAAAGCATTAGTTTTTTCGTGATAGGCTCGAGAAGGAAACAGTCGAAGTTTTTTAATCAATATTTTCGTAATATCACTTAAAGTGGATGTTCTATCAATGTTATTAATGTCAAATAGATTGTTCCTGAAAAGTTTAAAGGGATAGTTATACCTAAGGGTTAAGATTGATATTTTTGTAAAGAATTCTCAGACACATCTGGTGCTTGATAAGTAAGCTCAACTTAAGGGATATAGGAAGGAAGGAATTCTACCCAAAGAAAATAATCATGTGATTAGTTATTTAGGACAATGGGAGTACTAATTACCTATAGAGAAATTCAAAGGGAAAAAAATACTGTGGGATATCTTATAATGTAGCCACTGTCTTGGGTTAGAGTTCTCATACTTGAGGGTACACGAGGGCACAATATTCCAGTTTATTTCTCTTCCACTTGTTTTGTTAAAGTTTGGTTATTTTGTATAGGAAATATTTATTTTAATGTTACTTTTCTTAAAATATTTTATTTTCCATGTTGGGGCCCCTGGCCTTATAGCATCCTGCTTTTCCAACTAGGGTTATAGCTTAGCTAATGATAATAATTTTGAAGTAGGGCTATGGTATTTTAAAGGTTATTTCTTGCAAAATGACATTTACAGAGATCACAGGGTAGCATTGTTATTGGAATTTTCAGTTGTAATAGAAATGTAGGTTGTATTTTAACCTACCGAAAAGTGGTTTTATAGGTAAAATTACTCGGCAAATCTGATGAAAATAAATTCATATAAGTAGGGTGCTATTTGAAAATAGCAATTTTAGATTTTTTCACATATAGGTAGCAATGCAGATATCAAATGCTTAAAACCAGTTGATTTATATATACAAGTTTTGTCATTTAAGATTTTATTAGATACAAATATCAATCCTTGAATCTTGAGATGCTTATATAACTCGTGACTGTATATTAATTAGAATTATTATTTCAAATATTTTGTTGTAATTAATAGATGCTACTTCATAAGGTCTACTGTATTCGAATAATTGGTATAGATGATACTTGAAAATACAAGAGCTACGGTTCTGAATGATATTTATGGAACAAAAAAGACAAAATTGCAAATGGTGTAACTACATATATTAAATAAAGGTAGATTTCCCAGCATTTGGACATCAGTGATTATTAATAATTGATATTACAGACTACCTTACTCATATCTTAGCAATTTGTCAGATAACTGCTTAAGGTTTGTTCATGATATTGAGTAAAAGATATTTGAATCAACTGATAGACTACCTTACTCATATCTTAGCAATTTGTCAGATAACTGCTTAAGGTTTGTTCATGATATTGAGTAAAAGATATTTGAATCAACTGAAGACTTCTCTGTTCCAGTTTGGATGGAGTGGATTCTAATTTAAATATTTTGACTCGATATAATGAATTAAACCCTTAACAGTTATCTGACTATAATGAACCTTAGATATGACTAAGGTAGTCATTAATGTCTATATTACTAATCACTGAAGTCCAAATAATGGGATGTCTACCTTTACTTTTGTAATTATACCATTATCATTATGATGTCCCATTTTTTCTAAGTTATCATTCAGGACCCTAGATCTTGTAACTTTTAAGTATTCTTGTCTATACCAATTATTCCAAGTTATGCAATAGACCTTATTCAGTAGCGTCTCTTATTTACGATAAGATATTTGAAGTGATTATAACTTGAAAATATTGTTTTGTTGGTATTTATGTAGTTTAATTAATATATGGCACTTGGCTTTATTTCCATTAAGAAGAAAATATCTACAGTGCTTACTTCCTATATCAATTTTCTTTTATGTAACATAGCGTGAATTCCGAAATAAAAGGCATGAAAGATATTACAGTATTTAATTCGGTTAACCTCATATATACAAAGAAAACCTGAAAAAAAAAAATTAAGAAAATGCAGTAAGACAGAGTCTTCTCCTTCTATTAAACCTCATATGACTGAGTGTTCTCCTTAAATGGCCCCCCTGCCACTTCAAGTACCAGCAAATGCCTTATTCCCCATGAAAAATGAGCTGAAAGGCTCATGAAATAGTCCTTTCTCCTAACTAGCCACTTGTCCGTTAGGACTGTTATTAATCCCCACGTAAAGAGTTCGTTCACTCCCCTACTGGGGGGATGAAAGCAGCAGTATAAATGTTTGATGAGTATAAAGTACTAAGTCAAGATGGCTGAACTGTATTGGCATTTCATGTTGGACCAAAGTCCATTTCTTGAACCAGATGTCTGTCCAGTAGGTTTTTTCCTAACCAAAGTCATGATAATAATATTTCCATTAGTTAATATTACTCAAATGCCTCTTATTCAGTCTTGGAGATACTGAATGAAAATAATAGGTACAAAAGTATACCTAAATTTGTTCTTAAAGCCTCCAATTAATACAGTATGGGTGAAGAAAAACTTAGAAATTCATTCAAGACTTCTATTGCAGAAGATCAAATGTCAAACATCAAACAGGTTTCAGTGTAATTTAGTTATATACAATAATTTAAATAAACACAAGTCAATGCCATACATCAAATACATGAAACCCCTTTTTCTGAAAGCTTTAAATGCCTTAGATTCAAAGAAAAGTTGATGATTGTCATGCATAAAGCTCATGATTCGACCAAGAAAGGCTCTTAAGCGAATCACCCTTCATATATGACAAAAATCCCGTTTTCTTTTTTATCCATTTTCTATTTTTTCAACAACTGTACTTGCATTAAAAGCTCAGTATTTGGGGTTACATATTTCATGATTGTGTAAGTAAGTAGTGCTTTCTCTAATGGAAAGTAAAATTATTAATAAAAAAAAAAAAAAGAAGAAAAAGGAAAGCCCACCAAGGCCATCCCCTGTCCCACCTAGTAACCAGAAACTTGATGCAAAATTTTCTTCTGAGGAAGCAATGTTACTAGGCCCTTGAATGCTTTCCTTTTCCTTCTTTTTTTTTTTTATTGATAATTTTACAAACAATGATATCAGGATTGTGATTTAATGACTTCAGGAATAGTTTGTAGCCCTCCTGAAGTTAAATGGTAAAGCATTTATGTTATTATTTACATTACTATACGGCAGATTCTAGTTATAGTTACAGTACATTAATTCTTTAATGAAACAAAGTTATCTGCTTAGAAAAGAAAAACTTCATTAATATTTCTAGATTCGAAAAAATAAAAAATCTAAACGTAGTAGAAGAGTCATTTTCAGGCCTTTGCGCAGTTTCAGAACGATCCATTACTACAGACACCTGAAGCTCACTGAAAAGCAGACAAGATTCACAAATGCCAAAGTTGCCTCCCTGTCTCGCCCCATTTAATGCACACGATTGAGTCGGGTAAAAGAGAAGAGATGTGCAAGACTACTGCCCTGACCATCCTTGCTACTTCCCCCAGCAGACAGTCAGATTGGACCGGAGTACACATTCATCTTACACACGGACACCTGAATCACCTTAGCTGTGTAATAAAGTTCTCAAATGCAAACCCTAGAAAAGGCAATGCTGGAAAGCAAGTTTAACCTGAAACAATTCATATGAATCCTATTAAACTTAAGCCTATAAACAATACCCAAAAACTATACATTACTCCTATAAATAAAATTATGCCTTATACACATACAGAATTAAATAAAAGTCAACCCCACAAAATACCATCCTCAACTCTTACTATCTTCAACTTATAATTCCTTAATGCAGTATACTATCCTCAGCATATAGGTCCTTAATATACTATCATCTTATAAGTACTTATAACCTACTCCTAATCTTATAACCTCTTACAATACTATTCTTAGCTCATAATCCCATACTACATTACCATGAGCATATACTCCCTTACCAAAGCATCCTCAGCCAATAATCAAAGACGATTCTTTATTATTTAACATGTATTTTACGCAGGTCCTGCGTAACTTAATAAATCGCTGCACGTTACGGTCAAAATGGTAATTATTGAGCTGTTTTAAGCAATCAAAATAATTTGATACCCTCTGGATTTTTATTCTTAAGACTTTAGATTAACCCAACATGAAATGGAGTTTAAAATAATTTTAACATCACCAGATGAACTCGGAAACAAGAGACAAACACAAGAGACTGACAGACGGAGATTGTTCGCAAAGTACAATATTCTCTGCTGAAAACCAGTAAAAGATGAAGATATTAAATTACAGATATGATTTTAGTATTGTTTGGAACACAAACGTCTCTGATTTCCTTATGCGTTAGTTAGAAAAACGTATTAACGAAGGCAAATATATCTTTAGATGATTAAATCGCCAATTATCTATAATACCCAGCAGTTGACCAACATGAAGAGATTTAATAATGATGAACTCATTACGCATTTTAATTCAAAATGATAAAAAACTAGAATCGTTTTCATAATAGAGAAACACAGGACCAGGAATTATAACTTCTATTAAAGTTAATTATAGTTACGAAAATATATATTTGTAAAAGAGCAAAGCATCAAACTCAAATCTCTGAACAAAAAGACAAATTATAATCTAGCATCCATTTCTCAGTGACTTTATGAAGACAAATTTTCTCCTATGATAATTCAGAAAATCATATAATTAATATCTCAAAACTTTAAAATGGAGAAAAGAATTTGCTTTTTGAAGATTTTTCTTATATGAATTCATAAAACAAAATAATCCTTCAAGTTAAATACACAGTTATCTCCAAAAATCTTTATTTAGGCATATACTAAAACTTCCAAGTGATTTTTCTTACTCTAATACATTTTCAAGATTATAACTAGAGGATATTTCAAAAACTTAAAATAACAAATTTTCTATTACCGTATACACTCTGCTTACTGAAACTTGGGATTCTGCTCTTTGAAACTGCTTTTTTTGAAGAAACTATTTCGAAACTAGTTAATGGGTTGACTGGGAGTTGCACTTACTATATGGATATGATATTTTTCTCCTTTTCAGTTAAATGAAATTTCTCATAAGCTACGCTACATAAATTACAAGGTAAAACCCAACCTAATTCTACATAAAAAAAACCTGCAATCATAATTCATATTTATCTACATAAATAAAATGTTGTACCTACAATCCTTTCAGTTTGACTTATTTAAGGAAACACTGGTAAACTATGGACTTCCCTTGACCCCACTGGGATGTGATCTATTGAAGAGAAACAATCAAAAGAACAAGCTGACTTCTCCATAAGATTCTCACACCAATCACTACATATCAGCACAACACACTCATTCCTTGCAGTGGAAATCATAACACTTATACTACTATAGTCCATTTCTTTTAGCGAGTCATATTTGCACCGAATCGCAGCGGTGCCCTTTTAGCTCGGAAAATTTTCCTGATCGCTGATTGGTTGGACAAGATAATTCTAACCAATCAGCGACCAGGAAACTTTTCCGAGCTAAAAGGGCACCGTTGCGAGTCGGTGCAAATATGACTCGTTAAAAGAAATGGACTATAAGTCCCAACATTGAATATTTTCAAATTCTCATTACAATCAAATCAGACTGATATCGAGGATCAAAATATACTGTTTTAATTATTTGGTATACTGATGTGCGATGAATAACAATCTTGTATAGTAAAAGTGGCTTAAAAAAAAAGAGACCGATTCACTTTGTTACCAATAAAGAAAGCATGAGAGAGAGAGAGAGAGAGAGAGAGAGAGAGAGAGAGAGAGAGAGAGAGAGAGAGAGAGAGAGAGAGAGAGAGAGAGAGAGAGAGAGAGAGAGAATTTACCCTATCACACTGCACCGAGGAACAAAAAAAAACACTAAAGTAGGTAGGTTATGCAATATCTCAAGTGAGCTCCGATGACCTGTTATGAGCAAGCAGCTTAATCAATATGGTATCCTCAAAGAGTGTGGGCACAGATAGAATAACTTACAAGGTTAGTAACAGGTACTTTAGAGAAATGATAAAAATATATCCTTTAGCATTGTACGGTAACATATCAAATTGTACCCTCTCTAAATATGACAATTTGTGAATGTCTCATTACAAATAATAAGTAAGGTTTGTTATTACTTCGACAACTATCAATGTTCTGAATGGGAACTATTTTCATCATTACAACTCTTATCAAAGTTCAAGTTAGTTTCAAATATGATAAATTGATACCAGTTATCTAATGAGTTATAAGAAAAACTGGGCTTACAATATAACAAACAACAAAAGCTAAAATGGCTACACAAAAAAATGTCATGTATGAACCTACCATTAATCAAATGTATAATCTAATAATTTTATAATTTCTGTATACTGTAAAGATATCTAACCATGAAATAGTTAACCCTTTTACCCCCAAAGGACATACTGGTACGTTTCACAAAACTCATCCCTTTACCCCCATGGACGTACCGGTACGTTCTTGCAAAAAACTGTTATTTACATTTTTTTTTGCATATTTTTGATAATTTTTTGAGAAACTTCAGGCATTTTCCAAGAGAATGAGACCAACCTGACCTCTCTATGATGAAAATTAAGGCTGTTAGAGCAATTTGAAAAAAAAAATATACTGCAAAATGTGCTTGAAAAAAATAACCCCTGGGGGTTAAGGGTTGGAAAGTTCCAAATAGCCTGAGGGTAAAAGGGTTAATAGATTAAAAAAAGGAGTAAAGTGGATTATGAATGATCTATATTAGATGGAATTAACAAACTTTTGAGTACGACACTCCAATTGTTGTAAACTGCACAGGTGTAAAATACCTAATATGTCTTACAATGTTGAGAATTTCCCTCAAGGAAGGATACTATTTGAAGACAAGTCTATTTCTGCACATCAGTATTGCATTAATCAAAAAAACCTACCTAGAAATCAATGCATCTTTAAAACACAGGTTGGGAGGATATGTAAACCAAGCAATTTTAGGGAAAAGGAACTTGCATATCTTGATTTATGTAATGAAATAGATTTCTTTGCCATAAATCTGAGAGACAGCATTTAAAACATAAAAACCTGATGAGATTCTTTGTCAATGTTTTATAAACCTATTCTTCTTACCAAATCAGTTTTCCTACCCCTTCAACAGCACAAACACACACACACACACACACACACATACACACACCTAGACAGCTTTCATGCAAACGACGAGATATTCAAGAACTTTATTACACAATTCATCTAAAAATGATTCTAGTGTTATTTATCCCTCCTTCATGTCAGGGGCACAAACGACACGAGCCAAGAAACAAGATGGAATTTCTGAACCGAGCTGGGCACCTTTTCAGAGAGCCCAGGTATCTCGCCATAATAGAAAGCTTTGAAATGCAAGACTCGAAAACGACCCTCTTACCATATTCCTTGAAACACTTACGTTAAGTACACTTATCATTAATCATTTACATTATAATTATACCTGAACTTAAAGTTTTTATGAAAATTTTGGAAATAACAGATGAATTACAAATTAATTTCAAAAAGAGCATAAACATATCTGGAGTACATTAAATCACAATCCTTTTACATTAGAGAGAATTTTCACTACTTACATTACACAGTTCATAACAAATTTGATGTTTTTGTCATTGACACAAGTGCATAAAACTTTACTAGAAATGAAAATGATAGTACCAAAACCTGTACATTTGACATTATAACCTCCTACAATGTAAGCTTCGTAAACGTACTGAAAAATATGATTTAAATAAGATCATTTATACTAAATTCTGATAAACCATTACAAACTTAAATAATTTGAGGCTTTTGAGCAAATTAATAATGGCATAACACACAAAATTTCATGACTTTAGCTGTCAGGATGAAACCTACACTGACAAGACACCTGAATCAAGAAGCAGACTAAAGTCAAACATGTTTACCAATACAGGCCGTCAGCCTTTGACCAGAACAATATATTCAAGATAGCACATTGTGCTACAGCTCTCAAGGACACCAGTAAAAGAATGAACAAGTTCTGTACATGAGGAATAAAATAACAGTCTAAAAGAACAAGTGATTACTCTAGTTAAGATCAGGATCTACCTCATGAACCCTTCAGCCCTTTTTTATGCTGAGGAATAAAATGGCAAATGCTGATGCTCGAAGAGGAGGGGGGCAATGGGAGATTCATCAGCCATATGAGGTGAAGGTCTTTTTTTTTTATAACATTTCCAAATTTGGGATGAGGAAGGATCAAGGATGGGGAGTGGGAGATCTGAAATTGGAGGTGAACATCAGGTTAAAATAAAAGAGAACTTCTTCCTAATTAAAACTTATTAGAAAATGTATAAAATCTCCCATTACTTTTAACAATTAGCATTTTACTCAAGGTATATTCATGTAGCCCCAACAAATGAGAGAGAGAGAGAGAGAGAGAGAGAGAGAGAGAGAGAGAGAGAGAGAGAGAGAGAGAGAGAGAGAGTATGGGTGTTAAAGCAATACAAAACGTTAAAGGGAGGATTGGTAATAAGATAAAATTTGACTAATATTTAAGAATTATTCAAATATTAAACAATAAAAAATACACGATACCATTCTATTCTTTATCTTCACCATATAAATCAAATGAACTATGTTTGTTTTCATCCTTAGAAAACAGAATTGAAAAGGAGACAACATTATTTTCAAAAGCCAAATGTAATGATTATTGGGCTCTGTTTTCCTTAGCAACATACAATGAATTTACTGAATATGCTTTTAATATTTTCATATTTAAGAAACAAAAGGAGACAAAGCAAATCTCTAGCCAGGTTTATGATCATTTGGCAGACAGCTTAGGAAGAGAAACTTAAGGTGCTACATGTGAACAATATACCATGAATTCCATTGATAAAGAAGTTCTCTTTTCAAATATCAACCCAAAAATTAAAGGAAAATTATTATAAATATATATAAATCTTAAACTCGCCAATTAAAATATTTTGTCACAGAGGAACCTAAAGATTGGTAAGGAAACTGGAACTCTTGAAAACAAGAGTGATTGAGAAAATGAAACAAGGAATTACTTGAATAGAAACAAAAAAACAATGAGTTGCATGAAATAATCAATCAAATGAGCGCACAATAAAGATCCTAGACTAAGGTATGTAGAGGATAACTCCACATCCAACGGATTGCTTAAAAAATTGCATAAGCAATATAGTCCTCCATATAACAAACAGATCACTTCATTATCAAATGAGTGCCCAAGGCAACCCTATAAAAGTGTTCTAAATAACCCAAAAGACAGAAGTATCCAGAATAATTTCCAAGACTAAGAAGGGTCATGAATAATTGAATGGACAAAGGAATAGACACAGTGATGTCCTGAATATACCAATGTATGCTACAAAATATTCTGCAAATGAGAGAATACTTAAAACTGGTAAATCAAATAAGTGTCCCCGATAGCTTAATGAATTACCAAACTCCGCAAATAACTCCATACATATCGGATTCCAAGATTACAATATAGGCTAATGAATATCCCAAATAACCCAAAATTCATGTAAAGCCAGAATTTCTTCAAAATCCATGACTAAAGAGTTCCTTCAATAACTCCATAGACCAAAGACGTTTTAATTAAATCGGAACTAGGGAGTATAGTCCCAAAAGCTTGGTAAATCAAGGCATTACCCAATAGCCAATTTTTGCCCAAAGAAAATTCATAAAACAAGGGAACTCGGGAAGACATTTTCAAATATGATGTGCCCTAAAAAAATGATTACTAAAGAAAGCCCTTTTAACCCCAAGGTGACCAATTATATATCTTTAAAACAGAATTACCTGGAAAAAAATTGTAAACAAGGATTTCTTACAAACCATTCTATACAGAAAGGAGTGCCCAACGTAACTCAACAGACTTGAGAAAAAAACACACAATATCAGAATTTACTCTACGGAGATACTTTAAAACCAAGCTGTATTCCCCCCCCCCCCCCCCCCCCCACAAAAAACAAGTCAAGGAAATATTCAAAATCTCTTGAACCCAAACTAGCCATTTCAAAACTGTCAGGTGAAGTGGCTTAGAAATTCCTTAGGCAAGCATAATCCTGACACTTAGAAAAGGTTTGTAAAACTTTTACAACTCAAATATGAAGGAAAATATTTCAAATTGATATGGGAAGATCATAACTGTTTACATAACTTTGTTATAAATGTTTACAACTAATAATAAGAATCCCAAAGAAGAAAATCATACATATACTGGTGTACTTACAGGTTTAAAGGCCGCTCATGAATGGCAGAGGCAAGGGACGGTGACATTACCCTATTGAGCTGGACAATGCCCTAGAGACTGACCATATACATATAATCAGTGACCAAGTCATCTCTACACCCAAGCAAGGACCAAGGAGGGCCAGGCAATGGCTGCTGATGACTCAGCATATAGACCTAAAGGCTCTCCCAAACAAACACCTCCCCCCTTTAGCTCATAAGGATGGTAAGGTTGCAGCGACCAAAGAAACAAAAGAGTTTGAGCAGGACTCTAACCACAGTCTGGCATTCACCAGTCAGGGACGTTACCACATCAGCCACCATGTGGAAACAAACATGAGAAATTATTACTATTATTAACAACTAGTTATTGGTTTCCACAGATCTTATTAAAACATTTAATTCTCTGGATATCTAGAAATATTCTAAATTCAAATTCAATTTCAATGCTTTCCTCCAATAACCACCACAGCAAAATAATTTTAGCTTTTTCTTAAAAAGGATACAAAGAAGAATCCTTCCGAAAACCTGAGATGTAAAGGAAACTGAGGTATGAAATCATCGTCACATCTATGAATGAGATCCATATTTTCTGTATAAAAAAACACAATAAACCTATCATGAAAAGGGAAATAAACTTTTAGGTTTCAGAGCTTGATTAGGAATAAATTTTCAAGCTACATAGTCTTTGAACTGCGTGGAAACCCTAAAGTTTCCAACTCATCAAACCATCGATAATTAGCCAACGATAAAACGTCAGCTTTCCCCAAGATCCCTGAAAAGAGACTACAAAACTTTTAACAAAAGTCTATATGTTCTCCGAGATAATAACTCAATGGACAGAACCTTCATCTATAATCAATTACTAACAACATAAACTTGGTAGCTTAAGCAAAGAACACCATTGTCCGTTCAAATCAGTCAATTAACAAAGGTAAGAATTACGTCTAACCAAATGTATCGTGTGCAATTCTCCAGATTATTCAACATCATGAGCAGGTTTCAAATGAAAAAAAAAAAAAAACCATAAGAATGGAAGTAAATCACTAAAGCTGAAACTTGGTTAGTCCCAGAAAATGCATCATCCAAGAAGTGAACTTAGAAAAAGCATGACAATCGTCTCATAGGTGCAAATGACTTTTAATTAAAGGCAAAGCTGAATGGCCAACAGATATTCAAAGAATAGGAATGCCTATGGAAAGTAAAGACAAAACATTGCAATGACAAGCAAAAACACAGGGTCAAAATCAAGGAATTGTCCAACAAATACTCACAGAACAGGAAGCCCTAATGGAAAGTAATGATAGAAACCAAACCTTATAATATCCTAAGCTTAAATACAGAAAGTAATGATAGAAACCAAACCTTATAATATCCTAAGCTTAAATACAGAGTCAAAACCTCAGAATTAAGTAGCTTTCCAATATTCAAAGGTACCACCGAGAGAAATGGTACTATAGAAATACAATGAACAGTTGAAATCGCTGTATGAAACATCTTCACCCAGTAGGACCTCACCTAATTGAGAAATGTATTTTTCAATCTAAAATTAATTTTCTAATATTCACCTGCACAATCAACATTTGCCGATAGATCTTGTTACAGCAAGTTGCTTCCAATTTAATTTACTCTAATCCATTTACGTAAGTATAATATACACACTAAATCCCGAGTGAAAAATGATATTTTCATTATAAAATAAATTTTTGAATATACTTACCCGGTGAATATATAATAGCTGCAACTCTGCGGCTCGACAGAAAACACACTCAAAAAACTCGCGAGCGATCGCTATGAAGGTTGCGGGTGTGCCCACCAGCGCCAACTGTCGGCCAGATACCACTCTTGTATGTAAACAAAACCTTCAATTCTTCTCGAAAGACTTCCCACTTCGACTGGTATACTCTAATGGTAGAAGTTCTCCTAGGTCTTGCAATCGCACTGGCTGCCTCCTTCGAAAAGCCTCTAGCTCTTGAGAGTCTTTCGATAGTCTGAAAGAAGTCAGACGAAGAGCGGGGAGGCTTTGATGGACATTCTTTACGTGGGGCTGACGTAACAGATCTACCCTTAGAGGAAGACTTCTTGGAAAGTCTACCAGCCATTGAAGTACCTCGGTGCACCACTCTCTCGCGGGCCAGAGGGTAGCAACCAACGTCAACCTTGCCCCTTCGTGAGAGGCGAACTTCTGCAGTACCTTGTTGACTATCTTGAATGGTGGGAATGCATATAAGTCCAGAAAAGACCAATCCAGTAGAACGCGTCTATGTAGATTGCTTCTGTATCTAGGACTGGAGAGCAATAGATTGGTAACCTTTTGGTCAACGAGGAGGCAAAGAGGTCTATGGTGGGTTGACCCCAAGTAGCCCTAAGACTCTTGCCCACGTCATTATGGTCCATTCCGTGGGTATCACCTGACCCCTCCGACTGAGACAGTCTGCCAAGACGTTCAAGTCCCCCTGGATGAATCTCGTCAACAGGGAGATGCCTCGAATTCTTGACCATAAGAGAAGGTCCCTTGCGATCTCGAGCAGCGTGAAGGAGTGTGTGCCTCCTTGCTTGGAGATGTACGCCAAGTTGTGGTGTTGTCTGAGTTGCCTCTACCACTAAGTTTCGAAGAAGCCTTCTAATATCATCAAGGCCAAGTGGACTGCTAATAGCTCCTTGCCGTTGATGTGCATGCTCTTTTGACTTGAGGTCCACAGACCCGAGCATTCCCGACCATCCAGGGTCGCACCCCAACCCAAATCCGACGCGTCTGAGGACAACACATGGTTTGGGTTCTTGACTGATATTGCTGTCCCACCATTTCAGGCATGCCTTTACTGGTTCGGAGACTGGGAATGATACCGTATCTAATGTCTTGTCCTAGTTCCAGTGAAAGGCTAGATGGAACCGGAGAGGCAGAAGGTGTAGTCTCCCTTGTGAGACAAACTGCTCCAGGGATGAGAGAGTCCCTACGAGACTGTTCCAACTCCTGACTGAATAAACGTTTCGTTTCAGCATTAGTTGGACTTCGAGCAGGGCTTGACTGCGAATCTCCATCCCCAAATATAGAATAATCTGGGATGGGATCAGTTGGGACTTTTAGGTTGACCAAAAGTCCCAACTCCCTGGCCAGACTCAACGTCCAATGTAGATCCTGCAGACAGTGAAGACTGGACGATGCTCTGAGAAGCCAGTTGTCCAAGTACAGGGAGGCTCGGATCCCCGATAGATGGAGGGATTTTGCCACATTCCTCATGAGCCTCGTAAACACGAGAGGCGCAGGACTGAGGCCAAAGCACAGGGCTCGAAACTGGTACCCCACATTCCTGTAAACAAACCTCAGAAACGGTTGGGAATCCGGGTGTATAGGAATGTGGAAGTATGCCTCCTGAAGGTCGAGAGAGACCATCCAGTCGCCTTCCATAAATGCTGTCAAGACAGCCTGGAAGACTTCATCGTCAAGTTTGTCTTGACAATGAACACATTGAGCGCACTTGCCTCTTACGTACTCCTGCAGTGAACATGGCTGCCAAATCAAGGAGCCATCCCTGAGGGACTTGTTCCTGCAAAGAACGTGGCTGTCAGATCATTGGAGCCATCCCTGAAAGCCTTGTTTATGCATGACATAATTGTACAGCAAAACTTCAAAGGCTCGAAAACAGCTGTGAAGTTGACCTGTAAAATCTTGGAGCGTCTCATGGCCAGGCGCCAGGGAGAGTCTATGAGGTTTGAGAAGTCTATCTGGGCAGAGGCAGGAACTCCCAAGCCGAGAACTTCTCTCGTGTCATATCAGACTCTCGCTCTATAAGCCAGTTTAAAAGAAGGGAAAGCAAAAGCTGTCTCCCCCAAACTCCTCCTGGTGATAAACCAGTCGCCTAGCAAACGTAAAGCTCTCTTAGAAGAGCGAGAGAGCACTAGCTTATAAAACAACGGCTTCGAAGTAGTTAGGCCTAGTGTAAGCTCTGACGTTTAGGCGAACGAGGAGCAGCAGTTACAAAAAGATCCGGACAAAGATCCTTAAAAATCAGCATGATTTATTTAAAGTCCATAGAGGGCTAAGCAGCTTTAGGCTCCTCTCCGTCTGACAGAGTCCTCAAGGGAATATCAGTAGGAAGGGGAACAGCAACTTCCTCATCTGAAGGAACCTTGTCCGATAATAGCTGAGTCTCAGGCAAGGGAGAGACCTACCGTGTTGGCAATGCTTTACAAGCAGAGTCCACACGCACTGGTGCATTAGTAGCGGACCAGGACGCAACGTCATGTAACTGCTTGACAGTCTGTGAACTGTCAACAACAACAGGTGCGTGAGACCAGGACGCAACGTCATGTAACTGCTTGACAGTCTGTGAACTGTCAACAACAACAGGTGCGTGAGGACGCACAGCGTCTACTCGAGACTGCTTTGACCGCCTAGACTGAGCAGTCAAAACAACTCTAGAATGCGGAGGTTGACGCTCAGCGTCAAAACAAGTCAACTCCGATTGTTAGCGAACGTCCTGAACGTCAACAGGAGCATCAGCAAGTGGCCTAACGTCCAAATGGGGCTGAAAATCCACACGAGACCGCATCGAGTGTGGTTCTAAACAACCTGACTGACGTGACTTGGCTACGCCAACGTCAACAGGACGCACAAAGGAACGTTAGGGTGGCTGAAAGCCAGGATCTCGATGAGATAAACGGCTAGGCTCAACGGACTTATCGGCAGAATAGTCTTCCATAAGGGAGGCAAGTTTATTCTGCATGTCTTTGCCGTACAACCCATTTAGGATCAACGGGAATGGTTGCGGTAAGAGACGAGGGTAACGTCTGTGACCGCAAAACCTTGCCTACAAAAAGACTCTCGGAGTCTGTGTTACGCTTTTGTTAGGCAGCGAGCAGTCTTCCGATGACTGCATAGGGTCAGAGCTGTCCTAATGGTTAAAACCAGGACGCTGGACCTGTCCTGAAAGGACTGACTTTCGCTTAAAGGGCCTCGAAACCTTGTTCCACGGTTTCTTATGCGAAAAGCCTTCGGATGACGAGGAGAAAATCGTCTCTCTCGCCTTATGGTAGGGGTGATCTTGGTAAGATACACCCGATACCATAGAGGGAACGTCTGTTCGCTGATCAAGGCCTCTCGAACCCATAAGTCGTACGACATTACTTCTCCCCTGGGCTTGGGAGCTTGCAAGAGGTCCCGGACTAGGCGAACGACAGGCACGAACAGACGAACCCTCGGTCGCAACACTGATAACACTTTGCGCAATATCACTTTATCACTACGATTTTCTGTTTTGCACTTATTTCACTGAAATCGAATTTTTTAACAATTCACATTAGGTATGAATAAAACTGATTTCTACCTGAAGCACGCAATTCTACCCTCATCAAAAGGTTGTAATTGCAAAATCAGTCGTATAATGCAAGCACATTAATACCAGCAAAAAACAGTAAACATATTTTATAATAAAAAAATCAGTGGCTGGGGAAGAGACTAAACACTAGTTCATTCAAAACTACGTTTTCAATCTCTCACCGTACATTGCCTTGGGACGAGAATAAAAAACTAAAAACGTTTTATCCTTTCTCCCCGTACAGAGACTAGGGACGAGAGTAACTCGAGAACAACGTTACCCGCTTGGGACGAGATAAAGATCGGAACGTTTTCTCTCCTCTCTCTCCCTCCGTCTCTATATCTCTCTCTCTCTCTCTCTTGATTTCGCACCTAAGAGAAGAGCCCATTTACGTTTCGTCAAAAAAACAGGTTATTTGACCAAAGGAAAAAACTGAAAGGTTTTTCAATTAAAAAGTTCCTTTAAAATAGAATTTAAAACATTTAAGCTTTGAAAGAAGAATGAACAAAACGTCAGAATCGATTTACTCTTTCTGCAAAGTGAAACCGTGATACTCTCTCTCTCTATCGTAACGATAGAGCGCAAACTGCGTAGCATAAGTAAACTAAACGTTAGTTCATCTTTGAAACAGTACGAAGACTATTCAAAGAAAATCTTTCATAAAAATTCTATCAACAAATATTCATTTAATAAGTTTTAAATCATTAGCTCTTTAAAAGCTATTTACGATTGAAAGGGCTCAACGTTGTTTAACTTCGGTTTCCAAGTTAGGACCGCCTACTCTCAGGAAAGGTCGCATATAAACAAATCATTAAAATTTATTTTGATGTTTATTATAAATGGAAAGCTAATCGAAGAGGCCTAATAAAGGCGGTTGAGATATAAAATATATAGAGGAAAATCTATAATTAATTTATAACGTGATAAGATAATTGCTAAAAGCCTAAACACACTTCCGTACTGAGGGAAGGGTCGGCCATTTAAAAGTCAAGGAAAGTCCAAAAAACAATCCAAAGTCATCAAAAATTAAATCTATCCAAAAACGAGTTCAAGATTTAAGTTGAAGATAAAACACCTGTACTGCGAAAGCTCAAACCAAAATGAAGTACTTCACCAAATATGTTAAGAAAACTCCAGGTTCTACAGCGAGTATGAATACGTCTTGTCGTCAACGTCGACAGAGAAGAATTGAAGGTTTTGTTTACATACAAGAGTGGTATCTGGCCGACAGTTGGCGCTGGTGGGCACACCCGCAACCTTCATAGCAATCGCTCGCGAGTTTTTTGAGTGTGTTTTCTGTCGAGCCGCAGAGTTGCAGCTATTATATATTCACCGGCTAAGTTAAATATTTAAAAACAATTATATCAGTTAATTTAAAAATGTTCATGTTAATTAATGATAAGAATTATCTAAGATTCCGTTAATTTAATGAGCTGGTAGGCCGACGTAGTATAGTAAAATTCTTATAATTGTCTATACATGTCGTTTGCTTGTTATCCAACTACCATATTTGATTTTGTCGCCATCTATTCTAACAAGAGTGATCTGCCGGCTCAATTTTTGAGTCCAGAGCGATCGCATAACAATGTAAGGCGACCAAGGGCGCTCGGGACTTGTGTGGTATCCTTCCTGTAAACCTCACCACCAGGAATCACCACTTTTGATCTCTGCAGGTGTAGGAGAGACCTGAAACTGCTCTGATCATTGTTAGTGGGGCAGGTGGGAGGGCATCTAATGTTGATTGTGCAGGTGAGTATTAGAAAATTAATCTTAAATTGAAAATTACAATTGTCTAATACTCAACTGCACAATCAACATTTGCCGATTCCCCACATTTAGCTGGATGGGGGGAAATGATCAGTTTGATGCTAGGAAGATTGCCTGAATTGTAGCTTACCTTGATTGACTTCTGACGATGTGTCACAGCATAATTGTCAGTTCATGAGTCAGTCGCTATGTCAGGGCCAAGTCCATAGGGAGCTACTGTCTAGGGATCCTCTATGGTCGCTCTGTTGACGAAGCTACAGGCATAATGGTCCTCACCCAACTGTCTGGTCATGTTTCGGACACTTACGACTTGTGAGAGAGGTCCTGTACTCAGCAATCTAGACCCTCCAAGGTGTCACTTCCGTTGAAGGGGTTTGATTGGTGGTACATGCGTCCTGCATTCAACAATCTAGGCCTTTCAAGGTGTCACTTTCATTGAAAGGGTTCAGTAGTTGATGCTAGAGGACCGAGCTTAAGGATTCTGCCTCTCAAGGTGTCACTTTCGTTAAGAGGGTTTAATCGTCAGTGCATGTGAAGGTATGACATAATAATTCCATCTCGCCAGCCAAGTTCAGGGTAGAGGAGAGGAAACGGTGATGACAGTGGTTAAGCAATGACTCCGCTCGCTGCCACAATGGGACCTAAGGAACGGACATTATTATATACTAATTCTACATCTTTTAAGTAATATGATGAAAAAACCAAGTTAGACCTCCACATCGCAGCCTTCAGAATAGAAGACATTGATGTGTTGGTCCAAAAACGTACCGAAGTAGCCATACCCCTAATACTGTGGGCTCCTGATGCTCTCACTTGAGTTGATGATGTGGGCGATGCCCCCGATGCACGCTTAATGACCTGTCTAAGAAGGAAGGCCATCGCATTCTTCGACAAGGTTTTGTTTGGGCACTTAGGAGAGACGAAAAGCGCTCTAGGACGTGGCTGGATAGTCTTTGTCCTTCTAGGTAGTAACGAAGAGCTCTTACTGGGCACAGAAGTCTCTCTTCATCATCTCTACCCACTCTCTCCAAGAGGGATATCAGAATGAATTCCCGAGGAAGTGGATTGTTGAATGACACTGTTTTCGCTCTGAATTCTGGCAAATAATGCAAAACAGTCTCTTCCCCTCCAGGCCACCCCCGCTGAAAGTGCCTGCAATTCCCCAACCCTTTTAGCAGTTGCCAAGGCTACAAGAAAAAGTGCCTTCATGGACAAGTTTCGAAGATCTGCTGATGCTAGTGGTTCATAAGGCTCCGTAGTTAAAGCCTTAAGGACCACGTCCAAGTCCCAAGGAGTAGCTGAAATCACCTTTTTAGGAATTTCTATTTCGAAGGACCTAATGAGATTGGTAATGATTGGATCCTCAAGCATCTCCCTGAAGGCAAATCTGAAAACCGAGGATAACATAGCTCTATATCCCCTGATGGCTGGAACGGATAGACGTTTTTCCTTACGAAGGAATACAGTAACAGGAAATCTGCAATCTTGGCAACTGTCGGGTTAGAGATTGAGTGTTTTGAGTCCCTACACCACTTCCTGAATATCTTCCACTTGTACTGGTAATTTATACGAGTGGAAGGTCTTCGAGCGAAGGTAACTTGTTGGGCCACCTGCCTGGAGACTCCTCGAGCCCTGGCGAACCTGCGGATAGTCTCCATGCAGTCAGCTGAAGAGCTTGTGGTCTGAGATGAAACACGTGTCGATGAGGCTGTTTGAGGAGGTCCCGTCTGACAGGCAACCTCCTTGGGGTGTCTACTGACAGCTCTAAGAGGTCCACAAACCAGTCTTTCTGAGGCCAAAAGGGTGTGACCAGAGTAAGACTGCATCCTGTGGACTCCCTCAGTTTGTGCAGTATGTTCCTTATCAGAGGAAACGGAGGGAATGCATATCCCTGAAGATGCCTCCAGTCCTGAAGCATAGCATCTGTTCCCACTGATCCCAGATTGATAATGAGGACTGAAGTAAGCCTGAACCTGAAGTCTGTGGTTCATTGCTGTGGCAAACATATCCACCGTTGCTGGCCACAGATGAACCAAATCGTCCACCACTTGCTGATGAATGGTTCATTCGGAATTTAAGATCTGATCTCTTCGACTCAGAGCATCTGCTGTCACGTTCGCCTTCCCCATGATGAACTGAGGCATGAGAGTCACGCTCTTTCCCTCTGCCCAGGTCAGAATCTCTTGGGCAAGACTGTCCCACTTCTGGGACCTCGTCCCTCCTTCCTTCCTTATGTAAGAAATAGCCGTCGAGTTGTCGGCGAACACAGCGACGACTCTTGAAGAGCACAGATGGTTGAAGTGACAGAGCAAGCTGTATTGCTCTGAGTTCTCCCAATTGATAGATTCCTCCAATTCCTGTGCTGTCCATGTCCCCGACACGAACTGGTCCCTTATTGATGCCCCCCATCCAGAATCTGAAGCATCTGAAAACATGATATCTGGGAGAGAAGTTGACAAGAGAAGACCATGGTTCAAGTTCACTGGATTGGACCACCAGGTTAGACTCTGTCTGATCATCTCTGGCCATTGAACCTGAAAATGATGACCCTCTTGATCCCAAAAGTTGTGGAGTTGGTGTTGCAGTGGTCTGATTCTCCTCCTTCCTCTGGGAACTAACAGAATTAGCAACGACAGGAGGCTGATGAGTCTCATCCAAAGACTGGCTGGAGGTGCGTTTGTCATTAAAAAAAATTTCATGCATTCCTGAAGAGTCCAGATGCGATCTTGTGTCGGAAAGCCTTCAAAATTGAGGAGTCGATCTTCATTCCCAGATAGATGGAAACTTGACAGGGGATTAGGGTCGACTGATGGCTTCCCGTTCTGAGCTCGACAGGAATAGCCAATCGTCCAAATATCTCACCATTCTTATGCCTCTCTTGTGGAGGGCGGCTCCCACAGGTGCCATAAGACGAGTGAAGACCTGTGGAGCTGTCGTTAGGCCAAAGCAGAGAGCTTTGAACTGCCATACCTCCTGTTCCCAGCAAAACCTCAGTAGATGTCGGGACTGAGGGTGGATGGGAACTTGGAGATACGCGTCTTTCAGGTCGAGTGAGAAGAACCAGTCGTCCCGTCTGACCGCCAAAAGGACCGACCTTGGAGTATCCATTTTTAAATGAGTTTTCATTACGAAATGATTCAGACGAGAGAGGTCTATGATGGGTCTCCAAGAACCGGAATCCTTTTTGACAATAAACATAAAGCTGTAAAAACCAAGGAATGGGAGCGAAGCTAATTCTATCGCTCCCTTTCTTGCCAGTTCCTCTAACTCTGCCTGAAGAGCTCTTTCCTTCTCTGATGACTCCTGGTACGAGTTGAAAGCTACTGGACCGTTTGATAACGGAGGAGGCTGGCTGAGGGGAATCCTATACCCGTACCTCAAAACTTGAATGACCCAAGGGTCTGGATCCAGGTCCTCCCAGGCTTGCCAGTGGTGTTGAAGGTAGCCTCCTATCTTTACACACGAGGGCTGTAGTCCCTACGGACAAAAACCCTTGTCAACTGTCTTTGGCCTTCTTTGTCCTATATGTGCTGATGTCGAGCTAGTAGAAGGTTGAGGTTGTCGTTGGGTTGTAGAAGGATGGGAAGACGAGATTCCTGGGCCTTGATAACCTGTCCTCGGCTTCTTATATGTTGAAGTCTGGAAGCTGACCGGTCTCTTCTCACCTACGACCAATGGCTGTCTGGGCACTGGTTTTGGCTGGATACGTCTTTGCGCTTGGCCTACTGTCCTTACAAGCAATGATTGAATCTTGTCCTCCCTTGTCTCTTTAGATTTGAGATGTGCCCTTTCCAGGGATGACGTAAGTGTGTCCTCATTGAACAACTGCTCAGCAAAGAGAGGGGAAGCCCTCAACGCTCTCTTCTGAATGTCAGAGAGAGACGGAGGGGCATGGGACAAGAAGTCCCTCCTCCGTGAAGTCAGATATGCTTCTTGAAGACATATCTCTGTCATGGATTAGAGGGTTATAAACATTGAGTTATATTCATTGTTCATCATTTATTCTTAATATGTTTTATGTTCATTTGAGTTATATACATTGTTCATCATTTATTCTTAATATGTTTTATGTTCATTTGAGTTATATACATTGTTCATCATTTATTCTTAATATGTTTTATGTTCATTTCAGATTGACCGTGGTCATTGTTCTATAATAAAGACATTTGAATAAATGGACCAAGCTCTTATTTATGACCACGGCTAGAGATGGATTCAGGATCACAGAATTTGTGAATGACTAAATCCTAAGAACTAATCAAAATGTCAGCAGTAGGATGTCCAATACCAGGCTGTGATTACGTCACGGACGACCTTGAGGCCGCCATCGTAGCTGCACTCATAACTGCTCACTGCACCACACATGTTCCTGGACAAGCTGCCAAAGTAGAAAGAGTTAAAAGACCCACAATATCGACAGCGGGAACAAGTGAAGAATGGGCATATTTTCAATCACGATGGTCTGACTATGTAGACGCAACTTAAATTGAGGGTCATGATCGCGTGGTACAGCTTCTAGAATGCTGCGAAGAACAACTTCGAAAAGACTTAACACGATCAGCTGGTGAAAGTCTTACTAACAAGACTGAAGTAGAAGTGATGGGAGCAATAAAAAAACTGGCAGTTCGAGAAGAAAACACCATGGTAGCTCGAGTGACTCTACACAACATGCGTCAAGACCGTGATGAGCGTGTACGCCGCTTCTGTGCACGACTTATAGGACAGGCTAGTGTTTGCAAATTCCTGATAAAATGACCAGGATGCAACGTTGATGTAAATTATACTGACACAATAGTGAGAGACGTATTAGCACGCGGCATATGTGACCCTGAAATACAATTAGATCTACTTGGTGATAAGAATCAGGACATGTCATTAGAAGAAGTTGCACAGTTTGTCAAAGCTACAGAATCTGGTAAACGATATGCCTACCGACAATTAGACTCTCATGAGGTCCAAGCATCAGCCAGTAGTTCATACAGAAAGGCAAAACAAACCGCTGTCAAAGCTAAGAAAGAAGTTTGCTCATACTGTGGCAAGAAAGGACATGGTAAAAACACTCCTGCACATGCAAGAAAATCAGGATGTCTAGCTTACGGTTATAGATGTGAACACTGCAACCGAGAAAATCACTTCGAGAGTGTTTGTCGTAGTAAGGGCAAACCAAAAGTGAAACCCAGTGCTCGCAATGCCAATGACTACGAGAATGCGGTGTTCAACACCTTGTGCAGCGTATCATCAGTCTCTAAACAACACAAGACATTGGCTTTGGACCACCATCTGTATGACAACTTATCTGATACTTGGATAAAGAGACCTTCCAAATCTCAACCTTTCATAAATCTGACAATCAGAACATCACCTGAGGATTACGAAGCCTTTAGTTTCCACCTTCAAGCTGGTACACATGCTGTTCGTATATCTGCAATGGCAGACACTGGATGCCAAAGCTGTCTCGCAGGTATCTAGGTCATCCACAAACTTGGCCTCAAGCAAAGTGACCTCATTCCTGTAACTATGAAAATGCACGCTGCAAATAACAGAGGCATTAAAATCCTCGGTGCCACAATCCTTTGTATCTCAGGAACAGATGAGCAGGGGAACCTTGTTGAGACTAGGCAAATGACATATGTCACCGACAACTCGGATAAGCTCTTCATCAGTAGGGAAGCCTGCATCGCCCTTGGCATGATATCGGATAGTTTTCCGACTATTGGAGAAATTTATGACACACAATCGGAAAATCCGGATGCCACCAACAATGAAGTGGGAAGCGTTAGTGGATTAGCCAATCAATGTGACTGCCCAAAACGTCAACTACCACCTCCGCCGCCTACAGGATTACTGTTCAGTGCAACCGAGTTCAACCGGTCTAAACTAAAGGACTACCTCTTGGAGTACTACGAATCAAGTACATTCAACGTATGTGACCACCAACCGTTACCACTAATGGATGGACCCCCAATGAAGTTGATGATCGATCCGAATGCTGATCCTGTTGCTCGTCACACACCAGTGCCAGTGCCATTACACTGGCAAGAGAAAGTTAAAGCTGGACTTGACCAGGACGTCCGCCTTGGTGTCCTTGAACCTGTCCCAATCGGAGAACCAGTAACTTGGTGCCATCGGATGGTTGTATGTGCTAAGAAAAATGGCACACCTCGACGAACAGTTGATTTTCAGCCTCTCAATGTGCACGCTAAGAGAGAAACGCGTCATACGCCTTCTCCATTTCACCAAGCAAGGTCAGTACCACAAGGAAAAGAGAAAACCGTCTTTGATGCCTGGAACGGATACCACAGTGTACCAATTCAGGAATCTGACCGTCACTTAACTACGTTTATCACTCCTTAGGGACGCTATCGTTATAAAACAGCCCCTCAAGGGTATATTGCTTCTGGCAACGGATATACTCGGCGGTATGATGAAATAGTTGCTGAGATACCCAACAAAACTAAATGTGTCGACGATGTTCTTCTTTGGTCTGACTCAATAGAGGAGAGTTTTTTCCAAGCTGTACAATGACTCGATATATGTGGAAGACACGGCACAACAATCAACCCTGACAAATTTCGTTTCGCAGAAGACACAGCTGAATTCGCTGGATTCGAAATAACCCCAGACACAGTTCGCCCATGTGCAAGATATCTTAGTGCAATTATGGACTTTCCAACCCCAAGAAATATCACCGATGTCAGATCTTGGTTTGGTTTAGTAAACCAAGTATCGTATGCTTTCAGCATGACCGACAAAATGCTACCATTCAGACAGTTATTGAAACCAGGAACACCATTCACCTGGAATGACAATATTAATGCAATCTTTGAGGAGTCTAAAACTGCCATTATCTACGAAATTGAAGAAGACGTGCGAATCTTTGACAAGACAAAACCTACCTGTCTCGCCACCAGTTGGTCAAAATCAGGAATTGGATTCTGGCTGTTCCAGAAACATTGTGACTGTCCAGACAACCGACCATTTTGTTGTCGCACGGGTTGGAAGATCCCACTTGTCGGAAGTAGGTTCACACATGCAGCTGAGTCTCGATATGCACCAGTTGAAGGTGAAGCGTTGGCAGTCGTCGATGCTCTTGATAAGGCAAGATACTTTGTTCTTGGCTGTGAAGATCTTGTAATCGCAGTTGACCATAAACCCCTGTTGAAAATATTTGGTGACAGATCATTGGAGGACATATCAAATTCACATCTCAGAAACTTGAAGGAAAAGTCCCTCCGCTATTGATTTCGCATGATTCATATCCCAGGGGTCAAGCATCTCGCTGCGGATGGAGTATCGCGCCACCCAACTGGAAAATCTGAAAAGCTATCGCTTCAAGATGACATTGCATCAGTTGACAGTGTATCTTCCGTGAGAAATGTTCCCCTACACAAATTGCCATCAGCATATTCTGTTTCCATTGACAATGATATTGATACTTGTATCACCGCATCAGCAGTATGCTCACTTGACTCACTTAACGTGAGAGCAGTCACCTGGGACAGAGTTCGCACTGCCACAAGTAGTGACGATAACATATATGAACTGCTCAGCCTTATAGAAGGCGGAGTACCAGTCTCTCGCCAAGAATTTCCTGCACATCTTCGAGAGTATTTTCAATTCCGCGAGCATCTCTACACTGTTGATGGTGTGATACTATACAAGGAGCGTATAGTTATTCCTCCAGCCCTTCGTCAGGAAATTCTCACATCTCTTCATTCAGCACATCAAGGAATTACCTCTATGGTATCGCGAGCAGAGTCATCTGTGTTTTGGCCAGGGATAACACCCGCTATAACAGCACTTCGAGCTGGATGCAACCACTGCAATCGCATCGCGCCTTCGAATCCTAGTGCTCCGCCACACCCCTTATATCTCCAGACTACCCATTCCAATGTGTTTGTGCAGATTACTTTCACTACCAAGGAGTTGGATATTTAGTTATAGTTAATCGATACTCAAATTGGCCCATAGTTGAACGATCTTCGAACGGTGCAGAGGATCTTATAACTTCACTATGCCGAACATTTGTGACATTTGGGATTCCGGATGAATTGACATTTGATGGTGGACCTGAATTTACAGCGACAGCAACTAGGCAGTTTTTAAAGGACTGGGGAGTCCATCACCGCCTTTCCTCTGTGGCCTTCCCACATAGTAATTGCAGAGCCGAAATAGGCGTCAAAACTGTCAAGCGTCTTATAGCGGACAACACAGGCAGTAACGGTGCTCTCAACACTGATGAATTCAAACGTGCGATGCTCCAATACAGGAACACACCTGACAGAGATACCAAGTTATCTCCTGCAATATGTGTATTTGGTCGTCCCATCAGAGACTTCATACCTGTCCCGCCCGGCAGGTACCGTACCCACGACACGTGGAAGGAAACACTCGATGTAAGAGAGGAGGCCCTAAGACATCGACACCTTAAACAGGGAGAGCGCTTATCAGAGCACACTAAGAGACTACCCCACTATCCGTAGGTGACCGGGTTCGCATCCAAAATCAAACAGGAAATCACCCCCTGAAATGGGACAAAACCGGTGTCATCATAGAAGTCCGCCAATTCGACCAATACGTCGTCAGAGTTGATGGCTCTGGTAGGGTCACGCTATGGAACCGGAAGATTTTGAGACAATACGTGCCTGTCAGGAGTATTCCAGAAGTCCGTACAATTAGAGATGATGATAATCGGAATCAGATTGTACCTATTGCCAATCCTTTGACCACTAAAACGTCTGAGACCATTGCGAAGGACAGCATTCCGACAACCCAAAATCCGGACACACATGGTACTCTTCCACTGACCACTTTGCCGTTACCAAGTGGTACTACCCCTAACATTCATTTTGATGTTGCTGCTCCAGAATGCTATCCCAACGACCTCGGTAACACTGCGAATCATCAAGCTGAGATTCCGCCTCCCAATGATAGCACAAACTCTCCATCGCAGCATGCCAAATTTGGAGCAACGCATGTCCAGTCGCACCCATCGACCGCCAACATGGCACTGTGATTTCGAGATGAACTAGCTATAGTGTCATCATGATCAACACATGACAATAATTGTTTTTCAAGTTTCCGTTCCTTCACATGCTAACAGGAGTTTAGTGTTCATGAACCTATAATTTGGACGTTTAATTGCCACCCAATGTTTTGACATCAGTTTTAAACTGACCTCCACGAGAGACATTTTAAAAGGCCGTTTAAAAACTTGGGGGGAGATAGAGGGTTATAAACATTGAGTTATATACATTGTTCATCATTTATTCTTAATATGTTATATGTTCACTTGAGTTATATACATTGTTCATCATTTATTCTTAATATGTTTTATGTTCATTTCAGATTGACCGTGGTCATTGTTCAATAATAGACATTTGAATAAATGGACCAAGCTCTTATTTATGGATGACATAATGGAGAGGTTTATGGAGTTGGCCAACTGATTGTAAAGGGGTCGGTACTGCTCCAAGGCTCCTGGTTCTGACCTAAGGCCCATCAGTGAACCCCAAAGCCATCCCATCATGTTCAGATTCTCCTGAACTGTTCTAGTCGACACCTCGAGCTTGGCACAATCCTCCAAAGAAACACCCACTAACGATTTACGGTTTTTCTGGAGGTTGGTCATATCCTCCCATGAGGAGTTAAGAGGCACTGGAGATGAAGCTGGAGGATCCTCTCCAATAGCTAAATAGGCCCTCCTGTTTTTAGCCAAGATAGAAGATGGAAAGTGAGGCTTGTCACCTTCCGCATACTCCGCCAACTTCTTGGTGACCACTTGTCTTCCATGTCTGAGAAATTCTCCTGTCGACCAGCGTGGAATAGGATTCCGTTTCTTTGACTGATGAGTGTCCTCCAAAAATCTGGATACCAAAGGGAACTTGCCAGGTTCCTGCACTGTAATGGTCGATTTTGACTCCACTAAAGCCTCTTAGGTGAAGGCAATCATCCATCAAAAAGCAGACGATGGAATGTCGCCCTCCTCCAAGCCTTGGATGTCATCCCCAACCTCTGGAGCAAACCTCCTGGCTGCCCTCATGATGGCCAACGGCTCTGACAATGAGCCCCCCTCTTGAGGGGTTCGCGAAGGAGAAGACAATGAAGGAGCCAATGACTGGGGACCAATCCGGTGCAGCATGTACGTGGGCTTCGACCCTACCCTTCTTAAGACCATCAGGGTGTTCCTTAGAACCTCTCACAATCACATTTTCTCGATTCCCAGGGGAATGGGAAGCAATAGCATTCCCTACACATCCACTCTGTAGCTAGAGAGTGCCGCTCTCTCCCAAAACCCTCCCTTACGAACCCTCGTCCGATACAGGACAAATGGAGGTTACCTGAAGGGCATTATCCCCACAAGGAAGACTGGAAGGTGCAGTCAGCTGTGACCCTGCTTGCCCGTTTCCGGTCTGATAGAAGCATCTCCCATTGTCACTACCCCTAACATCCAACTCTGAGCTAATAGGGGAGTACGACATTACTCCGAACCTGCTCTGCATCGGGGCGGGCTCACACCCGGAACCCGTTAGGGCCGGTTCAGCATGAGTATTTCCTTCAGCACAGGGTGGAATGGGGAGACCCAGAGTAGGAACGAGGGAGCTGAAAAGAGTAGTTAGTGTGCCTAATTGAGAGGCCACATTCTGAAGACCTGAGGCTAAGGTGTAAATTCTAGAGTTAAAAGACCCCAATTGAGACCCCCACCGTTCTTCTGCTGTGGCAACACACTCTTCAAGGGTCACTGACCCTGTTACAGGTCCAACCGGGGAAGGGGACCGGACACATTGCTCACCTGACATGTTGATCACCTCAGACATTACAGACATACGGTCACACTCACCTGACCCCTCGCCAACCGAGTTAGATCTAGTGGGATTACCCGGTGCCAGTCGATCCATTGAACCCTCCCTAAGTCTTTGCTTAGAAAGTCTTTTCTTAGCCAAGGTAGTCATATGATTAACATACACCTGTCTCTCACCGAGAGACCAAGTGTTAGATTCGTCACAAACATCAGTCAGGCTACAATTAACTTCCCTACAATTAACACACAATGAGTGGTTATCAAATGAAAATTTTCGACTTAGCTTACCCTTGGGGCATGAAGTACAATGGGAAGGTCGGTCTAAAGCCGAAGGATGGTCAATCTGGTCCATGTCTGATGAAGAACTCCAAGTTTGATCAATGTCCAATCGTTATTAAATACTCATTCACGAGTTGAAAGCACTGAATAGCTGTCGTTAAGAAGCAAGCTTCCTAGCTGAATGAAAAAAGTAAAAGCTGGAAGAGGTTAACAGGACGTCTGCTCACACCGGCAGCAAGATCAAAAGTGGTGATTCCTGGTGGTGAGGTTTACAGGAAGGATACCACACAAGTCCCGAGCACCCTTGGTCGCCTTACATTGTTATGCGATTGCTCTAGACTCAAAAATTGAGCCGGCAGATCGCTCTTGTTAGAACAGATGGCGACAAAATCAAATATGGTAGTTGGATAACAAGCAAACGACATGTATAGACAATTATAAGAATTTTACTATGCTACGTCGGCCTACCAGCTCATTAAATTAACGGAATCTTAGATAATTCTTATCATTAATTAACATGAACATTTTTAAATTAACTGATATAATTGTGTTTCACTCGGGACTTAGTGTGTATATTATACTTACGTAAATGGATTAGAGTAAATTAAATTGGAAGCAACTTGCTGTAACAAGATCTATCGGCAAATGTTGATTGTGCAGGTGAGTATTAGACAAATGGGTTATCAGTTGAACTTTAGGTCACAAAAATATATAAAGTTCAGATCAAATATCTGGACTTGTGATAATATATCATTTCAAAAACATACATTATACCATATAATCAGATTTACAATATAATTTTAGTAAAAGCAAGAAAAAAATGACCCAAAGATACCACAATGCTTGTTTATAAAAAAAAAAATGGCTATTTAATATTAGTATTAAAAGTTTTAGCTAAATATGTTTTCTGATTTATAAAAGTACTATGATCGAGTGGCTGTGTTACTTCAAATGCTACATAGAAATTTCAGCTATCAATTATACAGAAGTACAAACTTAGGTAGCATAAAAAAGTTATCCCATATGTGCTTAGAAGAATGACAAACATACAAGAATTGTGGTGAAATCAAATTAGAATTATGACACAAAACTGAAAATCATTTAACATTTTTCCCTAGTCCTGATGAAACAAGATATTACCATCATTTTATACCGTGTATAAATACGAAAAAACAAAAATATTTCAAGTAAAATTTTCAATCAATGACCATACAGTACATTCGTGAGTGAGAGATTTAATATTGAGGCTTCTAGTAAATTTAGCAAGACACAAAATAGCAGAAAACTGAGATGGTGATCAAAGTTAATGAAGAGGTAATTCAGTGATACTTCTAGTTGCAAATAAAGTATAACTTGATTCTACATTTTGTTGTTTGTTGAAATTTTCATATAAAAAAACTGACTGTAGTGTTTATGACAGTTAAGAATAAATTAGTACAATCTAAAAAGAAAACTATATTGCATGGACAGAAACAGATTTTAAACCTTTTACCCCCAATGGACGTACTGGTACGTTTCACAAAACTCATCCCTTTACCCACATGGACGTACCGGTACGTCCTTGCAAAAAACTGTTTTTTTTACATTTTTTTGATAACTTTATGAGAAACTTCAGACATTTTCCAAAAGAATGAGACCAACCTGACCTCTCTATGACGAAAATTAAGGCTGTTAGAGCAATTTAAAAAAAAATATATTGCAAAATGTGTTTGGAAAAAAAAAAAAACGCCTGGGGGTTAAGGGTTGGAAAGTTCCAAATAGCGTTGGGGTAAAAGGGTTAAAAATTATAGAAAGATAGTTTTGCAGTTGAATTCTAACAGCTTACTTCAACAGATTACTTAGGCAATATCAAGGTACTTGAAGCCTCACAGTAAACAGACCTACACAGGAATTTTGAAAATGAATACTTCTCCCCACACTTGAAACTATGAAATGCATATTTTTTTCACACTTGCACAGAAGAACAGAAGTTTTCTTGAGATTAACGGACATCAAAATCATATCCCCCATCTGTCATTGGTTAATCTCAAGCGACAAAATGTTATCCTGAAAATAAAAACAATTATAAATAACTGCTCTTAAAATTTAGGACAATAAAGATGCTTAAATCAGCAAACTCAAAGATATAATAAAGCATCATACAAAAACTGTCAGATGAGATTATAGCAAATAAATTATTTTGTTTTTCATACCTATTCTTTCATGAAAACAAATAGAAAAAAAGCATGCATGCTTTCAATATACCAAGTTTATGAAATTGTTTTAACATGTAATCTAAATGAATAATATGACAAATTTGTAGATAATTTGTATTTTTCCTAACTATACAAACCTTAGCTATTCATTAGGGGTTATACTTTCAGCGGAGCTGAAATGACGAGCCATTAAAATTTAGCGAGGGTTAACTATCCACACCGTTAGTTAGCGGGAGGGGGGGGGGGGGAGAGCTCGCTACCACTCCCATTCACACATCTGTGATTTACCTCACTTTGCTTGGAGGTAGGACTTCAAGGGGGATAGGGCTGGCGGGCAAGTTTGTATAAATAGCTAAGATTTGTGTAGTTAGGAAAAATACAAATTATCTATGAATCTGTCACTTGTTCCGTAACTGGAATACAAACCACGCTATTTATTAGGGGTGACTCACCCATTAGGAAGGGTGGATGTCCCTGCCAATCTGACTTTTGGCTTTACCCGGGGGCTCCTTATCTGAGTCCGCGGCCTAAGCAAGCTGTGTTGAGACATACAGAAGTGTGACTGTCTAGCTAAAGTTATTCCGAGTATATTGTAGGAAAAACCTGATGTAACCAAGACTTTCCCAATACCACCACGCCAGGGTATGTGGACGCAACAGTATTAGCTTAATACTAGGTACACAAGAGAGAATGGTTTACCTGCAGTGGTTTGAGGTCAGCTTATGCAGAGAACCCAGGATGCTGCTTTCCCCACGAGGTAGTAGGTTGAAGAAAAGAATAAGAGCTAGTCAAATCTTTTCATTCATGCAGACTAAAACCAGGTAACAGTGCCCTCAACCTTCTGCTACTTGTCCAATAAGGAGCTTGAGGTATACAACCAGCTGTTGTGCAGCCACTAACGGACCAATAGAGATCGTATCAAATTCCTGTGGGTCACTTCTTGCAGGAGAAAGGTTGTGAAAATCACCTTGAGCATTCACATCCTTTCTTGTAAAACCTGCGTCACAGAGTAATCTGCTAAGAAGGACCAAGAGCATAGCTATGCGCCTGACATCGTGAGTCCTCATGTTGAGATGATGTTTTGGTGATCCTCCTCTAGTCTCTCCCAGTGCTGATGACAAGAGAAGGGACCATGGTCGGCTGTTGCCGTTTTCTTGATGTAGAGTCTCATACCTTACCCTGGGTATAGTAACGGATGATCTGGATCGTCTGTTACCGAGTGGAGACTTGTGTAGGATCCATCACCTCTGGAAACTGTGTCTGGCGACATACTCAGGGACGAAACTGAACATTGCCTTTTCCCCTTCTCATTAATGGGCCATGCGGAAAGAGAGACCATGAAGTTCCTTGACTCGTATGGTTGCTGTCAGTGTGTGTAGGAACATTGTCTTCTTAAATCAGGTGAAAAATTTGTTGCCTGGTGAAGTGGAACATAAGGAGGTCTCTTTAGAGATCAGAGAATTTGAACCATGTTCCGAGAGGAAGGTCTCGATTCCGACAGGAGAAAGGCAAGTTGTAAGTCCGTATGAGTTAGGAAAGGTCTATCGAACAGAGGATGTCCCTTCCTTTCAGTTTGAAGGTGAAGGATCAAGGTTGAGTGATCATCTTTACCTGTCGAAAGTGAATAGGGGGTCTTTTCCTCTTGTATATACTCGAGGATTCCGCTATTGCTGGAATAGAGGTATTGAGTGGAGAGAGACACTTTCACATGACATCAACCACACAAGATGTTATACTGCCTAGTAGACTGATGCTGAGGAATTCCTCAGATATCTAGACAACCTTTTCGCAAAAGAGGTACTGTACTGGGTAGTCTCCAGGCGTACAATCATAGCAAATCTATAGCTTGTGGTAGGTGTCGAAGTGGGTTGTCTGTGATGTGGAGAGGGTTCTCTTAGAGAGACTATCACGAGCTGCAAAAGGTTTGGAAACCGTTCTGCGTAATGCCATAGCAGTGCTAAGAGAGTCCTAGAGAGGCTGACCGATGTTCTAGCCTTCTTGAGTGTCCTTCTTCAGACAAAACAGGGACGAGACGTAAATGTCATTGTTGTACCCACCGTTGTTGGCCTGTTTTTTTTTTTTTTTTTCCCAGAAAGCCTTGGGGTCTAGGGCTAGGGAGCAACGGCAGCCTGAGGTTCAGGAGCGTTGCGAACAGATCCCTAGTTGGAGGACCCAGTAAAGTTGGGACTTTGTTGGCTACAAGGCAATCCAAAGACCATTCGGTATGCCTTATCTGAGATGCTGTGCACAGATTGTCGGCGAGCACATTCCTCTAGTCTGGAATGAAGCGGGCTGATAGGGGCACCGAACGGACTTTGGCCCATATTAGTGTTTATACTGTTAGATGGGAAGAGGCTAAGAGCAAGTTCCTTCTTGCTTGACGATGTGAGGATCTATGTGGTGTGTGGTATTGTCGCCCATCACATCACTGAGTGGTTTGTTAGGAACCGATGAGGCTGCTGAAGGACCGGAAAGTTGGCCTTCATCTCTTAAGAGATTTAAGTGAAGGTACTTTCTGACTCTGTCCAGAGGGTTGAGGTTGTGTGGTGTAGCATTATGGTCCCTCCTCTCTTCTTTTGATGTGTTCTACGCACAGCATCAAGTCCGAGGGGTGTGGAAGGATGAGAAGGTTATACCGCTCTGTAGATTCTCGACTGACTGCCATCCCTCGAGGTTCGTCCAAACTTCTGGTCCCATGGGGGTCAGAATGTCTGGGGGATCGAGGGCTTGATTCCAGTCAGACTCAAGTCACTCTGGGATGGGAGTTCTTCTCGTTTTGATTAAGTTTGCGGAGATTGGTGTCTAGAATCATTCCCAGATACACCAGTCTTCTGGGAGGGAAGTAGGGAAGACTTCCACAGGTTTACCTTGATCCCTGGATCTTGGTAAAAAGACTTCAGAAGTTCCAGTGCTAATGCAAGGTTGCCACTGAGTCTGCTAAGGTCAGTCAGTCGTCCCAAAACGGAGGAGACAGAAGCCGATCCTGTGAGACCAGGATGGGTGTAGTGGAAAGAGCGAAGCACAGTGCCCTGAACTGGTGTTTCTTGTTTGTCTAGACTGAATCTTCCAACCTTCCTAGATGGATGGTTTGGGCCTGGAAGTATGTGTCCTTTAGGTCCAGTGTGCAAATGAAGACCTGAGGTCTTAGCCCTTGTTTGAACCCCAAAATGGTGTGGACATCGACCCAAAGGGACAGCTCCTTGCAGATCCTTTTGCATGGGAGATTGTAGACGCTGGGGTCTTGACTCGTGGCGTAAAGGATCACACGTGATATCCTGTGTAAGAATTTTTCCCTGAGAGAGAATTCCTTTAACTAACAGAAGGAAGGCAACGCTTAGCCCTACCATGCGCCCTGATGGGATTGATGCTATTCCTTAGAATAGAATCAATCTGGCGAATGTTAGTCAGTGGTTAACGGTTGGGTGTCGTGGTTACTGTGCAATTGGAGAGTGCTCGCAAGTAGTCCCCTGTCGACAAGCCATTGATGAAGGTTGTCGATCGTTTGCCGATCACTTTAGTGTGATGGCCAACGGCCAGTAGCGAGAAGTATGTTGTATACCTTCTGATCTAGGGAACTAAGGGCAGAGGTTGACCCGTAAGTCCGAGTCACGAACTGCTGGCGAATTGCCGATGATCGGTGAATCGGCGGTCTGAGCCGAGGATGGTAACTGACAGGCAAGTGAAGGTCTGGTCAGTCAGCCAATGAGTTGGTAATCTGCTTTGAGAGCCCTGACAGACAACGGAATGGTTTAATGATTCAGTTGGTGATGGTAAGCCATTGATGATCAGCGATCGATCGCGGACCGGTGAGCTAGAGATCAGCAACCTGACAATGGTCCCTTCTGGTTGGTCAGAGATCAGCAAGCTGACGATGGGCTGGTCAGAGATCAGTGAGCTGAGTTCCATGATCAAAGAAAGATGAGCTGCCTGATCAGAAAGCTGATGACTAGTTATAGTAATCGGAGATCGTTAGTCATTGGAGGGACTAGAGGTCAATGATCAAGCTGAGCTAGCAATTGGCGATCTGGTGATCGGCGAGCTAGCGATCAGCAAACCGTGAACTAGCCATTAGCAAACAGTGATCTAGAGATCAGTCTGTTGATGTTTTCTTGTTTGCTGATGGTGGTCTGTCAAGGAAAAAGAAACTTCAGAAGAGACAGGGACCAAGGATTCCCCGTTTTGATTCCCCTTAGAAGATGGAATCTTCGGGATTTTGAATCCTTCTGTGAAGCCTTTTTCCTTTTTTCCCGGAGGCCATGTTATGCATTTGCAAGGAGAGGAATGGGGCAATGGTGACCTGCCCAACAAGTTTTATTCCTTTTTTTCTGCCTATAGTGCCAGTGTGCAGGAGAGTACTGGTGCAATGGCACACAGGATGATGCTGGTGCTCAGTTTCTGCTGAAGCGCAATTTCCGGTGAATGCGCAGAAGAGCGCTAACAGGCAAGCGCTGGTTCTTTCTGAACAGTTGGCGCATTGGCGAGCGCAAGTGAGCAGGAGGGTGCTGGATATGAGAGCGCAGTAAGGCACTGTGTAGTTTTGTGCAGTCTCCCTAGAATGCGCCGGTGTGTTGCGCAAGAGTGGATGCATTGGCGCGCGCGTAAGAGTACAGTACTATTGGCGCGAGCGCGGAAGATGGCTGGTGCGCGTGCAAGACTGCTTGGCGCGCGTGCAAGACTGCTGCGCGGGCGCGTTAGACCATTGTTGTTGGAGGAAAACCATTGTTGTTGGAGGAAAACCATTGTTGTTGGAGGAAAACCATTGACGCGTGTGCGCGGGAAACCATTGGCGCGCGCGGAAGACAGTTGGAGTGTGCGTGTGCAAGACCGTTGGCACGCGTGCGCAAGTGCCCGGAAGACGTTGGCACGCGTGCGCATGTGCCCGGAAGACGTTGGCGCGCGTGCACATGCACGCGCAAGACCATTGGCGCGCGCGCGGAAGCAATGTTGAGCATGATAATGCTTGCAGGAGGGAGCTGGTGATCCTCAGAAGAGTCCAGGACCAAAGTCCAAGGACTAACTGTAGCGAATGGTAGCGCTGGTAGGTCAGCAGGTCAGCTGGCAGGACGACTGGGATGAGCCCTTTGGAAGGGCAAACATCCACGATGGACACCGTAAAAGGTACACGGAAGAGTCCAGGACCGAAGTCCAAGGACTAACAGCGGCGTAAGGTTGCATTGGTAGAACAGTAGGTCAGCTGGCACGATGATCAGGAATTGGGATGTGCCCTTTGGAAGGGCGAGCATCCACCGACGGGGACCGTAAAAGGTCCGCGGAAGACTCCAGGACCAAAGTCCAAAAGACTACCAGCAGCATAAGGTTGTGTTGGTAGATCGGCAGGTCAGCTGGCACGACGATCAGGAACTGGGATGTGCCCTTTGGAAGGGCGAACATCCACTGATGGCAACCGTCAAAGGTTCGTAGAAGAGTCCAGGACCGAAGTCCACGAACTAAGTTGCAACGAAAGGTTGCGCTGGTAGGTCTGCTGGTAGGATGGTCAGGAACTGATGAAACCCATGAGGGTTGGTGGACCAGTAAGCTGGCCTTAGGAGGTATCCAGGACCGAAGTCCATGGTAGGTCTGCTGGTAGGATGATCAGGAACTGATGAGCAGAGTAATCCTCTGAAGAGGTGTCTCTATGAGTGGCCTCTCTCGCCAACGAGAGAGGTGAACACTTTGCAGAAGAGACTTGATAACGCCCATGATAACACCCGTGAGGGCCAGTGCATCAGCAAGCTGACTTTCAACAGTAGCGATCCTCCGAAGAGGAGTCTCTATGAGTGGCCTCCCTCGCGAATGAGAGGTAAACACTTCGTAGAAGAGACTTGTCAAGACTGTGCTCCACCACTGAAGGAAGAGGGACTCAGCAAGGGGGGAGAGAAGTCTGGGCGAAGGAAGCAACAGCAGTCGGAGACAATGAATTTATTAAGATGTGGGAAGTTCTCCCTCGGAAGGGAGAAACAACCTCACACCTGGGGAGGAAACTTTCCCTCGGGAGGGAAGTTGTCCAACCCGTGGATGCGAACCTCCTGTTAGCGTTCTAAGATGATCTAAAGTGTTGGTCATGTTGTCACGGGAGTACCTCTAAGAGAAGGGATGACGCCCATGACGACGTCCTCTGAGGAAGGCAGTGACAGCAGATTCCCCAGGCATGAACAGAACAGCTCTGCTTCGTCTGCACTCTTAGTCGAACGGAGAAAAAAAACTGCATAGTTAACTGGGAAAATATAAAATTAATTATTTAACAGAAAAATCCCTAGGGAGGAACTTAAAAGAGGAACCCCAAGGGAACAACATAAAAAAGGGATTTTGACGTAGGAAAAATCTATTTCTGGGCGAAGGACCTGTGCCGCCCAGTGAATAAGCTCCATTTAAGCACTTATTCTTAGGTATTTTACTGCTAAATATACCAGAGAAAAAATGTAAAGGAGTGCTAGGTTAACTAGCTCGCTCACCTATTGGTGTCGGTATAAAATTGGGCGTATAATCCAGAGGTCCCGCACTATTTAGATTAATCCACGACAGAGAACCCCAATAGAGGAGAGCCGTTCAACCTCACTCGGTACTACTACAATGCATCCGCTCAGAACCCAACTCCTTAGCACCCAAAGTTTGGGGACTCCAAGGGAGAGGAGCTGGGAGGGTTCACTGGGCGGCACAGGTCCTTCGCCCAGAAATAGATTTTTCCTACGTCAAAATCCCTTTTCTGGGCTCAAACCTGTGCCGCCCAGTGAATCTATACAAGAGAAAAATGTCACCAAACTTGCAAAATAAAGGAAAAAACATAAGCGTAAGAGAAATACAGGATGCTTTAATCAGAGATGAGTACCAAAAAACAATTATAAGGGTATCTTAAATATGAACATAAATCCAATAAGGTAGGTATAATAATGCCGTGAGTGATAATATATACAGATACTCAGGAGCATAAATTTTACAAATATAATAACAGTATTCAGGTGCGAGACCAACGAATACAATAGGGTATAAATGAGGCAGGTAAGAGGGAGAGATAAAGAGTCAAGGCATTAACCTGTGAGTTACTCGGGAATAACTACGCTCCCTGCGGCTACTGTAGAAAATTTTAGGGCTTCCAAATGTTTAAGGTAGTGTTTCTTGAACACTGACGGTGATTTCCACCCTGTATACCTGGAAAGGTCTGTAAAATTCATGTGGTGAAAGAAGTTCACCGAGGTGGCAACCGCCCTGATATCATGTGCAAGAGGAAAAGAGTCAGGGTTAGCTTGTTTAATAAAATACAAAATTTGTTGCCTGATCCCTTTAATAGTAATGGTACCGCCTTGTTCTCTAACGAATAGAGGCCCCGAGGAGTTAGAGGAGGTCCGGGATAGATAAGACCTAAGAGTAGTGACAGGGCACAGCGACGGATCTTGCGTGAGGGGAACAATTTTCCAGGAGGTCCATCTGTTTTGAGGGTCTTCATTCTTAGCCAAAAAGAATTTGTTAGGAGAAAGAAGGACCTCCCCTGAAGGCAGAAAGTCAATATGACCCGGGTCTCTCGACAAGGCTGCCAATTCAGAAATTCTTGCCCCGGAAGCCAAGCTCACTAGGAAAAGTGTTTTCCTGAGAAGGGGCATGTAATCACAAGAACTGTTAATGGTATCAGAAGCCAATTTGAGTACGTCATTAAGGAACCAGGTCACCGGGGTAGGACGAGTAACCGGTTTCAGTCTGGCACAAGCTTTCGGAATTGAAGCTAACAAAGAGTCGGTTAAGTCTATGTTAAAACCCACTAGGAAGATCTTTTTCAGAGCCGATTTAATAGTGGTAATAGTATTGGCTGCCAGACCTGATTCTAATAAAGATCTAAAGAAAGTGACTGTAAGGTTCAAGTTCATACAGTTCACGTTTGAGTCTATTAAAAATTTTGCCAACTTTTTAACTGCAGAGTCATACTGACGGATGGTGGAATCCCGTTTATCTGATTCTAGGAACAAGGTGTTTTGAGGATCAATATTGGCACCATGCATAGCCGCAAACTTCATAAAGTCCATAAAGTTAGGGCGCTCTGAATGTTTGAGAAAGCGTACACAACGCGTGTTTGTACTATCTGAGACAGAACCGGATTGGGTATCGGGTGAGGGTATAGTCTCAACTCCCGCAGGAGAGGATACCAGTTGCTCTTGGGCCAGTTGGGTGCGACCAAGGCTACTTGTCCCTTGAAGGATCTCAGTTTGTCTAGAACTTTCAGCAAAAGATTCACCGGGGGAAAGAGATAAATCTTTTCCCAGTTGTCCCAATTCTGTGACATGGCGTCTGTGGCGTAAGCCTGAGGGTCTAGATTGGGAGCCACATATACTCTCAATTTGTGGTTGGATTCCGTGGCGAAGAGGTCCACTTGGAGACCGGGAACCTGAGAGAGAATCCACCGAAATGACTTTAGATCGAGTGACCATTCCGATTCTAGAGGGGAGGTCCGGGACAGGGCGTCTGCCACTACATTCCGGACTCCCGCCAGGTGGACAGCTGAAAGATGCCAACGGTTCGAGGCTGCTAGGGAGAATATGGCTACTAGAACATGGTTCAGAGGCCCTGACTTTGACCCGCCTCTGTTGAGGCAGCGGACCACCACTTCGCTGTCGAGGACCAGACGAAGGTGTTGTTTCTTGGGAAGAGCGAGACGTTTCAGGGTTAGAAGAACTGCCATGGCCTCTAGCACATTGATGTGAAAATGGCGGAACAAGGGAGTCCAAAGACCTTGAACTTTCTTGAGCTGAGAATAGCCGCCCCAACCTGATAGGGATGCGTCTGTGTGAATGGTTAATTCCGGGGGCGGAAATCGAAGGGGAACTGACTTTGACAGACTGTTTGCTCTTGTCCAAGGAAGAAGTCTTTCCCGTAGAATGGGAGGAAGGCGGACTTTCCTGTCCCGGAGCTTCCGGTTCGCCCTCGAACGCCAGACACGATTGATATCTTTCAATTTTGCCTTCAGAAGAAGATCCGTCACTGAGACAAACTGAAGGGACCCCAGAATCTTCTCTTGAAGCCGTCTGGAACTTACTTTGTCTTTGAGAAAGCGTTTGGTGTTTCTTGCAATCTCTAACCTCTTGGGTCTGGGAAGACACAGAGTATGAGATATAAGATCCCATTGCAGGCCGAGCCATTGGAACTTCGATTTTGGAAGAAGACGGGACTTCTTGAAGTTGATCTGGAAGCCTAGAGATTGAAGATAATGGATGACTTTGTGAGTGGCTTTTAGGCAATTTTGGGAGGTGTCTGACCAAATGAGCCAGTCGTCCAGATAGGCTACTACTTGAATCCCTTGATTCCTGAGTTCCTGAACAGCGACTTCTGCTAGCTTTGTGAAGATCCTTGGGGCAATGTTGAGCCCGAAAGGCATCACCTTGAAGGAGTAACTTTTGTCCCCTAAGCGAAAGCCTAGGTACGGACGGAAGTGTCTCGCTATCGGGACGTGATAGTAGGCGTCTGTAAGATCGATAGAGGTGGTGACGGCCCCACGGGGAAGTAAGGTCCGCACCTGCGAGACGGTAAGCATTCGAAACTTGTCGCATTGAATGGACAAGTTGAGAAGGGATAGATCTAGAATCACTCTTCTCTTGTCTGAATCCTTCTTCGGGACACTGAACAGCCGACCTTGAAACTTCAGATGTTTCGTTTCTTGTATGGCATTCTTTTGTAAAAGATCCTGGACAAATTCGACCAGGTCCGGAGTGGAATGTTGACGAAATTTGTTCGGAGGAGGAGGTCCTTGAATCCAACTCCACCCTAGTCCCTTGGAGATGATACTGAACGCCCAGGGACTGAACCTCCATTTGTTGCGGAAGGCATAGAGCCTCCCCCCTACCTGCTGCACCTCAGTATTGGTTTGAGGAGTTGCCTCCACGTCCGCCTCGGAAGTTCTTTCCTCTGCGAAAGGCTCTTCCCCTGCCTTTGTTCTGGTTAGAGCCACGGTGGTAGCCTCTACCTCTACCATAACTCTGGGAAGAGCTATGAGCCTCGTAGGACTGGTTAAAGGCAGGGGAAGTGGCGGAGGCACCAGAAAGCTGGCTCTTAGGTAGCAGAACGGTGACATAGTCATCCGAAGGAGCCCGAGAGGTGGAAGGCTGTGCAGGGGCAACAGAAGATGGAGGAAGAGGCAGCCGGAAGTTGGATGAAGCACTCTGTTGTTGCCTGAACTGGGTGGAGGTATATGGTCTAAGCTTCTTCCTACCCCGGGCTTGGTAATTTGCGGGGTCATACTTGCGTTTAGGGGTCAAACCCCAACGGGCTTTAAGGCTCTGATTAACCCTAGTGGCCTCCGCCAAGACTTCCTCTACGAGATCCTCGGGGAAGAGATTTGAACCCCAACAGGAGGACCGGATGAGTTTATTAGGTTCATGCCTAATCGTCGCCTCAGCTAGAACATGCTTGCGACATCTGCGTTTAGCAGTAGCAAAGTCATATAAGTCATAATATAACGACTGTAGTGTAGCCTTGTTGAGAGACTTAAAAATACTCTCCGTATCGTAAGTCAAGGCTATCGACTCCGTGGATGTGGCCAGGTTTAGAGTACGGCCCACACGTAGGCGGGAATCATATTCCTGTTTAATGAGAGATTCCGGGAGACGGGGAAGCTTCTCACTAAACAAGACTGAGGCACAGTCTGCTGCAAGCTTGCCGGAGGTAAAGGTGGTATGGACATTGTCCCAACACTCAATACCTGAGGGAAGAAGGAGGGAGATTGGATCCACCTCTCGGATGGGAGGCAAGGGCTTCTCCTCCAGAGCATATTGAAAGGCAAGCTCTGCCACCTTATTGACGCATGGAGTCAAGGTGGTCTTGTCCATTAAGAACATCGTAAAGGAGCTTTTATGAGGCGTCAGCATGGTGTTAGTGCAGCCGATGTCATTCAAAAATCTGGCCCAAACAGATTGGGCTTGCTCCTTCGGGAAGATGACCGTCTCTTTGGGGACCTTGTCTAATCGGACTAAAGCTTCCTCGGTAAGTCTGGCATAACCATGAAATGGAAATGCCAGACCCGGAGGAAAGAATTCAAAGTCCTCTAGAGGGCGAGTGCCAAGGCCCTCCAGAGTCAACATTCCGTCTGAGAACGGGGAATGAAGAGCCATCCGCCAGGGGTTGTTCTTGGCAAACGGCGGGAGCTTAGAGGCATCCGGTATGAGAGAGCTTTGGACTCTCTCCGGAGCTCCTTGCTCTAAAGCCCCAATTCTCTGACCGAAGTTAGAGAACATCGTGTCCATCCTCGACTGCATCTCCGAAACCAACTTTTCCTGCATCTCCGACACGATGCGAAGCATAGCTGATTCGGAAAGGCCCGGGCTAGCAGCAGGAGGGGCGGAAGGAACTCCCGGGTCGTGAGACTTAGAGGAGGAACCAGAGGTCTTTGAAGACGGGTTCGTACCATGTTTAGAGCCATGAGAAGTCTTGTGAGGCTTGCGAGCTTTGGGTAAGGTCCTTGAAGTAGACTTATCCTTAGGGGGAACCGGGTATGAACGTTGAGACAAATCACGGTCCCCAGAAAATCCAAGAAAGGAAGAGCGATCAGAAGAAGAAGAAAGAGCGGGGCTGAGGATAGGAATCTCAGCGCCGGACACACCTGCCTCACTTACCACCCTACCTGTATCCGGCTCGTCTAGCAACATTGGTTCGACGTCCAGGTTCATGGAGGCAACATTGTCCTCCAGACCTCCGGGGGCGTCCGATGGATCTTGCTCTGGGTCGATGAGACCCGTTATAGTGGCATCAATGTGGGCAATGATGGGAGCTGCCACATGCCTAGCCACAGCAGCTGAAGACTTGGCGTTGGGGTAAACCATGGTGCAGTAGTCCTCAGATAGGACGTACGGCCGCTTAGACTTTACATTCCGGGCAAAACCACCAACCCACACCTTCAGTGTGGCCCGAGCCGCAGACTTTTGCTCCGGGGATGCCTGAAATAATAGTGGGAATTATAAAAGGGAAACTCCCAATGGTCCTTCAAGACCATAGATATCTTACTAATAGTAAATAAAATAAGAAGGCAATATAGCCAACGGGACTCACCGAGTCAGATCCAAGGGTAGTGATGAGGTCGAAGCAAATCACACAGTTATCCGGGTGCCATACCACAACGTCTTCCAGTTGAACCCCACAAGGGGCGTGAGATCGGCAGACGGAGTGGCCACAAGGCTGGTGCAGAACAGCTGCACAGGCCGGCGTCAGACAATGCACCATCTGTAAAAAGAATAGTATATGAGAAACTGTAATTCTCTTAATTAGGGGCGGGTCTGGAGGACCCGGGCCTAACATAGGTCTAACACAAGATTAGAGCTTAACTGTACTATTCTATAAGTGGCCTAACATAGGTCTAACACAAGAATAGAGCTTAATTGTACTATTCTTTTAAGTAGGGCCTAACATAGGTCTAACACAAGATTAGACTGTAAAAAATAAAATAATTTTTTTTTTTTTTTTTTTTTTTTTTTTTTTTTTTTTTTTTTTTTTTTTTTTTTTTTTTTTTAGGGGCGGGTCCAGAGGACCCGGGCCTAACATAGGTCTAACGCAAGGTTAGAGCTTAACTATAATATTCTTACATAGGGGCGGGACCGGGGGTCCCGGGCCTAAACATAAGTCTAACTTGAAACTAAAGTATAGCCATCCATTCCGGTCAAGCCGGGAGCATAAAAAAGGATGCAAAAACAAGGAATTAAGACACATAGTGTCTGATTTCCCGGGGTGGGGTAGACCCCGGGCCGGGAAATAAAGGTATATTCAATACCAATTCCTTTAGGGACTCCGGGGTAGTGATCTGTCATATATAATCATCATAGGAAATGTTATAAAATAATAGGGGGGCGGAACTGTAACTAAGAACTGCCAATCGAACCCGGAGGGTTTCGTATAACATAAGCCAGAATGAAAAGTGAATATAAAATAGGGTACACCGGGATCCAACTCTGTAGACCGGTGGCCAACCAGACTAGACAGAGACTAAACCGCCGGGCCACCCGGAGGACAAAGTCCATAAACACTTAACTACCCCCTCTAAAAGGAGGGAAGGCAACGGTCCCTTAGTGGAGGGGGGAGAAGCCTAGCCTCCCACCTAGCTAGAGGGGGAGCGGGGGGAGGATCACGTGATACGAGGCAGCAGGGCTACCAACTGACGATCCCCAACCAGACAGATCAAACGGAGTAATGGCACAAATATTCATTATAATAATAATAATAGCGTTAAATATATGAATAAACACATAGAAAATTTTTGGGCAAGGCATGCAACATAAATAATTAAATCGCAAAAGACACACCTGATGGCTAAAATAACATTGCCGCCTTAGCACGGTCGGCAGCCATAGCGATACGTAAATGATATCGGCCCAAAAATTGAACCACGAGGATTCTAAACGCTAAATAATGAATATTCACAATAACAAATAATATTTGATAATAAAAATAATACACATAGTAACACCGCAAGTGAAAATTAAAAGCTCTCAAAAACAGGAGTACCAACTGTAGTGAAATCAAGCAAGATCGGTATGAACGAAGAGAATAAACTCCTATAATATAAATATTAAACGATCTAGGTTGCTCAAAACACAGTAAAACCCAGCTTGGTACTTAACTTGGACGGTGTCTCCTGGGAAACCGACGAAGAAGCCATAATTCACTAGAAAATATCCAAAAATTGAGAGCACTAGAAAAATGCGGGTTACTGCACAAGTCGTGCTAAACGGAGTTGGGTTCTGAGCGGATGCATTGTAGTAGTACCGAGTGAGGTTGAACGGCTCTCCTCTATTGGGGTTCTCTGTCGTGGATTAATCTAAATAGTGCGGGACCTCTGGATTATACGCCCAATTTTATACCGACACCAATAGGTGAGCGAGCTAGTTAACCTAGCACTCCTTTACATTTTTTCTCTGGTATATTTAGCAGTAAAATACCTAAGAATAAGTGCTTAAATGGAGCTTATTCACTGGGCGGCACAGGTTTGAGCCCAGAAATAAGTATTGCGCCCTTTCTTCCCCAGTCGACATCCACGGGAAAAGGGGGGAGCGGAGTAACTGTAATAAAAACAGAATTACAATTATTTAAATCAGCAAAGAATATTCACTAATAGTGAGAACCACTGATCCTCCGAAGGGAAATAGTCCCTACGGAGAAAAGCTGAAAAGTTAAAATTACAATTATAATTTCACTAAAAATAATTGAGACAAACAATCGGAAGCGCAACCTAACCCGCGATCGGGAAAGGAGCTCTTCCCAATAGTACACTGTTGTTGAAAGGTGAACGACCTTAAGAAGAGAAAGACCGTAGTCAATCTCTGAGAGGCCACATTCCCTTCGCTCAGCAATCCATGTTTCCCGTAGGAAAAGGGAAAAGGCGAAGACAATAGCTGAATGAAAAGGATCCAGGTGATGATGATTCCCCTGCGGCGGCCGAGTTAAGAGTTATATGCCGACGGGAAGACCAATGGACCAGAGAGGGCGAGGTCGTTCCCCACGAAGTGGAACTGTGCTGACCTTGTTTCGGTGCTAATGTTCGCAAGTGTTGTTGTCGTATATGTATCACACGCACAGCACAAACACTGAAAAAGGAAACTTATCACATTTCTATACACATATATATACATAAACATTAAGAATGTTTTCATATATATACATGTGTAAGAAAAATAAGTTAAAAGACAAAAATTAATGGCAGTCCAGAATAGGCAAGGAGGAAGAGCGGAAACAACCCCTCTCCATCCGAGCCAAAAGTAAATTGAACTACATTACAGGTGTGTGTGAGCGGGAGTGGTAGCAAGCTACCCCACCCTACACCCCGCTAACTAGCAGTGTGGGTAGTTAACCCTTGCTAAATTTTAATGGCTCGTCATTTCAGTTCCGCCGAAAGTATGACCCCTAATAAATAGTGTGGTTTGTGTTCCAGTTACGGAACAATTAGATTTTATAGAAACAAAACAGATTTTATTCCCGAGTTTGCTAAATACAGTGTTCTTAGATGGAAACTAGCTTTAACAATTGGAAATTAGGGTATCAATTGGTATGCACATATTTGTTTAGAAATTATAAGGAGTGTCTCAAATAATTGAAGGAGCATCCTTAAGAATATTAGAAAACTTAAGACTTCTCTATATGGAAGTAATTGATTTATTAATACTGTATCAATTAGTTAATTATTACATTATATATACTTCTTCCAAACTAATTTCATATGTTCTACTTACAAAAGGTTCACGTTATACATATGTTAAATTTTAATATTCAACTGATTTGTTTATATAACACCTATGCACATAATAAAAAAAATTCAAACTTCAAAGCTCCAAATCACTTGCAAGATTTTTTTTTCAAGGTAGATCTCATTTATGCCTATTTCAAATTATGAAAAAAAAGACCTTGAATAAATATATGCCTTATATAAAATGGTTGTTCACTTTTACAATCAAAATTTCAAGAGAAACTCATCTACAACCCTTATTTGCCTTATTTCGTATAAACAAAAGATAGTTATTATCTTTAAAAGATTTTTTCAATTATCACACGCACACAATAATGTGTGTTTCTTAGTTTCTCAAAATATTTCCTCTTTTGACAAATATTACCGATTTCCAACTACACTGTTCCTAAACATAGTCTGCCATTCATCAATCAATGAGATATTTTCAGAGATCACCAGGTAATTTTATAGGCGATATAGTCATGCATACAAACAAATCTTTTCAAGAAACTGCAAACATACCTTTAAAAGGCTGATAAAATGAAAACGTAGAATTTTTACCATTAAGGATGATTCTATTTCAAGTAACCCCTTATGTTTATTTTATGCCTTAAGGATGTTTTGATTAACTTAATTAGGAATTACAAGCTTAGTATGGTCTTATCAATAAAACTGAACTAGACATAATACTTACAAATCAGTTCCATGATTACTGTTTGTAGGCAAACTTATGAGTGATAATATGACAAATTCGTAGATAAGTTGTATTTTTCCTAACCATAAAAACCTTAGCTATTTAATAGGGGTATTACTTTCGGCGCTGCTGAAATGACGAGCCATTAAAATTTAACGAGGGTTTACTACCCACACCGCTAGTTAGTGGGGGTAGGGGAGGGTAGCTTGCTAACCACCCCCCCACCCCTCACACACACCTGTGCTTGACCTCACTTTGCTTGGAGGAAGGACTTCAAGGGGGATAGGGCTGGCGGACAAGTTTGATTAAATAGCTAAGGTTTGTATAGTTAGGAAAAATACAAATTATCTACGAATTTGTCATTTGTTCCGTAACTGGAATACAAACCACGCTATTTAATAGGGGTGACTCACCCATTAGGAAGGGTAGACATCCCTGCCAGTCTGGCATTTTGGCTTTGCCCGGGGGCTCGTTATTTGAGTGTGTAAGCACCCAAGAAATAAGGAGTCCCTGCACCTCGCTAGAACCTTGCCACGCAAGGACTGCGGCCTACGCAAGCTGTGTGTGCAGGTATGAAGAAGTGTGACTCGTTTTAGGAAGTTGTCCTGAAGTTCTTTAGATGGAAACTTGTTGCCTAGGACTTTCCCAATACCACCTCGTCAGGGTATGGGGACGTAACAGCATTAGTCTTAATACTAGGAACACAAGGAAGCATGGTTTACCCGCAGTGGTTTGAGGTCAGCTAAGCAAAGAACCCAGGACGCTGCTTTCCCCACGAGAGGGTAGGATGAAGAAAAGAATAAGAGCCAGTCAAATCTTTTCATTCACGCAGACTAAAACTGGGTAACAGCGCCCTCAACCTTCTGCTACTTGTCCAATAAGGAGCTTGAGGTATACAACCAGCTGTTGTGCAGCCACCACTGGACCGATAGAGATCGTATCGAGTTCCTGTGAGTTACATCTTGCAGGAGAAAGGTTGTGAAAGTTACCTGGAGCATTCACATTCTTTCTTGTAAAACCTGCATCACAGAGTAATCTGCTAAGAAGGACCAGGGGCATAGTTATGCCCCTGACACTGTGAGTCGTCATGTCGAGATGATGTTTCGGCGGTCCTCCTCTAGTCTCTCTCGGTGTTGACAAGAAGAGGGACCCGGGCAGGCTGTTGCCGTTTTCTTAAGGTAAAGTCTCATACCTCACCCTGAGGTACAGTAACGGATGATCTGGATCGACCGTTACCTAGCTGAGACTTGTGTAGGATCCGTCACCTCTGGAGACTGTGTCTGGTGACATGATCAGGGACGAAACTGACCCTTGTCTTTCGCCCTTCTCAATAAATGGGCGATGTCGAAAGAGAGGCCATGAAGTTCCTTAACTCGTATGGTTGCTGTCCGAGTGTGTAGGAACATTGTGTTCTTAAATCAGGAGGAAATTTGTTGCCTGGTGAAGTGGAACACAAGGAGGTCCCTTTAGGGATCGGAGATTGAACTATGTTCTGAGAGGAAGGTCTCAATTCCAACTGGGGAAAGGCAAGTAGTAAGTACGTATGAGTTAGGAAAAGTCTATCGATGAAAGGGTGTCCCTTTCTTTCAGTATGAAGGTGAAGGATCAAGGTTGAGTGATCATCTTTACCTATCGAAACTGAATAGGGGATCTTTTCCTCTACCATATACTTGAGAATTCCGCTATTGCTGGAATCGAGGTATCAAGAGAAGAGACACTTTCCCATGACGCCCACCCCACAAGACATGATACTGCCTAATAGACTGATGCTGAGGAACTCCTCAGGTATCTAGACAACCTCTTCGCAAAGAGGCATTGGGTAGTCTTCAGGCGTACACTCATAGCAAAGCTATAGCTTGTGGTATGTGTCGAAGTGGGTTGTCTGATATGCGGAGAGGGTTCTCTTGGAGGCTCTATCAGGAGCTGCAATAGGTTTGGAGACCTTTCTACATAATGCCATAGCAGAGCTAGGAGAGTCCTTGATAGGTTGACAGATGTTCTAGCCTCGTTGAGTGCCTTCTCTAGATAAAACAGGGACGAGACGTAAACGTCATTGTTGTACCCACCGTTGTTGCCAGAGCGCCTTGGGGTCTAGGGCTGGTGAGCAACGGTAGCCTGAGGTTCAGGGGCATTGTGAACAGACCCCCTAGTTGGAGGACCTCATAAAGTCGGGACTTTGTCGGCTACATGGCGATCCAAAGTCCATTCGGTATACCTATCTGTGATGCTGTCCACAGATTGTCGGTGAGCCTGTTCTTCCAGTCTGGAATGAAGCGTGCTGAAAGTGGTACCGAACGGGCTTTGGCCCATCTTAGCGTTTATACTATTAGATGGGAAGATTCTACAAGCCAGATCCTATTTGCTTGTCGATGTGAGTCTTTATGGGGTGTGCGGTGTGTCGTCCATCACATCACCGAGTGGTCTGTTAGGACCCGATGAGGCTGCTGAAGGACCGGAAAGTTGGCCTTCATCTCTTAAGAGATCTAAGTGAAGGTACCTTCGGGCTCTGTCCAGAGGGCTGAGGTCGTGTGGTGCAGCACTATGGTCCCTCCTTTCTTCTTTTTCTGACTCCAGTCTCCTGGAATGGAAGTCGTTCTCGTTTCGAGAAGGTTTTTGTAGAGATTGGTGTTTAGAATCATTCCCAGATACACCAGTCTCCTGGGAGGGAAGTAGGGAAGATTCCGTAGGTTTACCCTGATCACTGGATCTTGGTAAAAGGACTTCAGAAATTCCAGTGTTAATGCAAGGTTGCCACTGAGTCTGCTAAGGTCAGACAGTCGTCCCGAGAGAGCGGAGATGGAAGCCGATCCTGTGAGACCAGGATGGGTGTAATGGAAAGACTGAAGCACAGTGCCTTGAACTAGTGTTTATTGTTTGTCTAGACTGAATTTCCCAACCTTCCTAGATGGATGGTTTGGACCTGGGAGTAAGTGTCCTTAAGGTCCAGTGTGCAAAAGAAGACCTGAGGTCTTAACCCTCGATCGAACTCCAACATGGAGTGGGCATCGACCCAAACGGACAGCTCCTTGGTGATCCTTTTGCATGGAAGATTGTCGACGCTGGAGTCTTGACTCGTGTTGTAAAGGAACAGGAGCGATATCCTGTGTAAGGATTCTTCTCTGAGAGAGAATTTCTTTAGAAGGAAGGCCACGCTTAGCCTTACCACGCGCCCTGATGGGATTGATGCTATTCCTTACAATAGAATTAATCTGGCGAATGTTAATCACTGGTTAACCGTTGTGTATCGTGGATACTGTGCAGTTGGAGAGTGCTCGCAAGTAGTTCCCTGTTGGCAAGCTGTTGATGAGGGTTGTTGAACGTTTACCGATCACTTTAGCGTGATGGCAAACGGCCAGTAGCGAGAAGTATGTTGTATAACTTCTGATCTAGGAACTACAGGAAGCGGTTGACTAGTAAGTTTGAGTCACGAACTGCTGGCAAATAACAGATGACCATGAATCGGTGGTCTGTGCACCGATGGAGAATTCGAGAACAGCCACCTGATTATGATCCCCCCTGTTTGGTCAGAGATGAGCAAGCTGAAGATGGGCTGGTCAGAGATCAGCGAGCTGAGTTAAATGATTGAAGAAGGATGAGCAGCCCATCGGTGATCTAGTGATCAGCAAGCTGATGACTGGTTAATGACTAGCAATCGATGATTGGAAATGCTAGCAATTGGAGATCGTTAGTCATTGGAGGGAGTAGAGGTCACAGATCAGCATTGAGCTAGCAATTGGCGATCTGGTGATCGGCGACCTAGCGATCGGTAAACTGTGAAGTAGCCATCAGCAAACAGTGATCTAGAGATCAGTCTGTTGATGCTTTCCTGTTTGCTGCTGCTGGTCGGTCAAGGAAAAAAGAAACTTTAGAAGAGACAGGGACCAAGGATTCCCCGATTCGATTCCCTTGTAGGATGGAATCTTCGGGATCTTGAATCCTCTGCGGAGCCTTAATCCTCTTTTCCCGGTGACAATGTTTATGTGCTTGCGGGGAGGAATGGGGCAATGTTTATGTGCTTACGGGGAGGAATGGGGCAATGTTTATGTGCTTACGGGGAGGAATGGGGCAATGTTTATGTGCTTACGGGGAGGAATGGGGCAATGTTTATGTGCTTACGGGGAGGAATGGGGCAATGTTTATGTGCTTACGGGGAGGAATGGGGCAATGTTTATGTGCTTACGGGGAGGAATGGGGCAATGTTTATGTGCTTACGGGGAGGAATGGGGCAATGTTTATGTGCTTACGGGGAGGAATGGGGCAATGTTTATGTGCTTACGGGGAGGAATGGGGCAATGTTTATGTGCTTACGGGGAGGAATGGGGCAATGTTTATGTGCTTGCGGGGAGGAATGGGGCAATGTTTATGTGCTTACGGGGAGGAATGGGGCAATGTTTATGTGCTTGCGGGGAGGAATGGGGCAATGGTGACCTGTCCAAAAAGTTTTACTCCTTTTTACTGACAATTGCGCGAGTGTGTAGGTGAGTCTGGAGCGATGGCCGCAAGTGTCGTTGTTGTATATCACACACACAGCACAAACACTGAAAAGAAAACTTACTACATTTCTATACACATATATATACACAAACATTAAGAATGTTTATATATATATATTTACAAGTATAAGAAAAAGTAAGTAAAAAGACAAAAATTAATGGCAGTCCAAATAGGCGAGGAGAGAGAGAGGAAACAACCAAGCCAAAAGTAAAGTGAGCTCAAGCACAGGTGTGTGTGAGGGGAGGAGGGGGGTAGCAAGCTACCCTCCCCTACCCCCGCTAACTAGCGGTGTGGGTAGTAAACCCTCATTAAATTTTAATGGCTCGTCATTTCAGCTATTAAATAGCGTGGTTTGTATTCCAGTTACGGAACAATTACTTTTTATATAAAAAAAAAAACATTTTAAGTCATTAAGTTACTGAACAGGAAGAGCCCGTGTAAAATTCAAATTACTGTGATTTACACCGTTTACCTTACACAATATCAAGTAACATATGTTCCAACTACCTACTCATACCAAATACAGTACAAAACAAAGCTCTTGTTATCATACTTATTCTAAACATTTCCCTCTTAATATAATCTATAGGGACCAGTCTTATGAAGTACTTTTTATTTCACGAAACTACTTTTAGAAAAATGTGGCAACCTAAACCAATTACCATTTTTATTTGGTATTTCTTTCTTCTCTTTTGAAGAACATAAATAGGTTTAATGATGACTGACGACTGATTAAATTCTTGCACCTGACTGTAAGAAAATGACTTCGCTAAAAGAAACATCTTGCGATGACTGAGAATTAGTTATACGTTGTTTTCTGAAAAAGAAACTGTGCAAATTTGTCAGTTAAAACCTATCCTACAATATATGGTCCATACCTCCAATGACACTCCTCACAAAATATCATTTGCATGAATACAACAAGAAGTAGAACTCCATTCTATCCTGAAGATTTCAATAATTTTCTTTCTGCAAGAAGAAAAATCCATGTATGACGGAGGCATGGAACACGATAAATTTCCCTCATAATTTATAAATTGAAGATTAAATAAATCCATATATTTAAAACCTTAACTAGAAACTAAATAATTTATTTTTAAACCTACTATTCATATATTAAAGCTAACTGAAATTCGGGGTTGGGTAAAATGCTAACATTTATGTAAGAAGCCACTTTAAAATACTTTGGTAAATTGATTAGCTAATGCTATTTTCCATTAAACCTGGATGCCTAGATCTATTGACAGAAATAGTTATACTTCAGTGCTAGAGGGAAAATTGTAATATCAACCAAATACACCTTGTTAAAGTCATTAAGCAGCTGACTCGCCTCAGACATCAAACAAGGGGTCACAGGTCAAATCAGATTATGAATAATTTTTGGGTGAATAGAAAGTGAAATACTAGACTTACAAATAATCAATATTATTTTCTCTGCTAAAATTTCATATATTTTAAGGCAATATTACAATTATTATTTATCAAACAAGTACTATACTACAGGTTTAGGAAATATGGCAGAGTGTTTTAAATCTATGACCAATGAAAGAATACTATTTAAGTTTACATTAGCTACTGCATTACGGATAAGACTTTTTGAGAATTTACCTTTTGAAGAATATTTTATATTTAGAAAGACCCAATAGTATAGACATAAAACTAATAATGTATAATAATGACAAAATCTATATTTATCTCACCAAATATGTAATTATTCGATAACACTTCTTTCATGAGTTCAGAATTACTGGAATTTTCAGATAGTATATACTCTATCATTGTATTGTACACTGTAATAAGCTACCTTCCATAGATATTTAATACCTACAATGTACCCTAAATGAGTTGTAAACTTCTGAGAAAAATTAAAATAACTTAAATTTTAACTTATCTTTAAACTGATGTCAATTAAAAATTACTCCCTCCATTCCTCTCATCATCTTTGATTTAGACACGAATGATTTACTCTTGTGTCATCAGCATTCCTTCAGCTTCCATCTCCTTCCCGTATGTTGTGACATTAAAAGACTTGGCTGCTGCTACCCAAGCTTTATTCAACTTAAACTTCAGTAGATTATTCCCTGAAACAACCATGAACATAATTAGCAGACCCCATAATAATTGTAATACAAACTATGTTAGATCCTCAAAGTAAATCTAATTAAACCAAATACATACAAATGGAATAAACAAAAGGAAATACAAAAGAAACAGAGAATTACTTGATAAGTTGCTTTGACTGTCCCTCCATCAGGAAAGTAAACAAAGTATGAAAAGATCACCAGACAAATGGTTCAGAGTGAGGTATGAAAGAGCAAAAGGACAAAACAATATTATAACACCGTAATATTAAGGGAATCCTGTTACCCACCAGGAAGACTTTTGTTTACCGACTTCAGCTTTTGGATTTCAAATGTGCAGGTAATTAAATGCTTCTGAAATAAAATAAAAAATATCTTTACTACAAATGTTCATTTTATAGTCAAAACCTGATTCTTTATTTGATACATGTCACTTCTTATGATTAACCATTAGAATAACTGGTTTATTGAACTTTATGTTCAGAGATCATGATAACAGCCACTTTTGAACCTTAAACTTGACCACGCTGTGATGGGCGATAATCATATGTTTAATCTATGGGGAACTAAAGTGGGAGATCATAACAATAGTGCTAAGTTAGGCTGGGAGACCATTGCAGTCCATTTCTTTGACGGATAACAATCAAGAGAAATACGAATAACATACGTACATGTTATTTTTCATAGTTTATTGATTTTTTTATGTCCGTGTATTAAAAAGAAGTCAGCGTTACCTGGCCTCCTCATTTCCTATTTAAACTTAATTTCTTTATATATCATATTTCAACATAGCCTTTGATCAACCACACTTGATCTCAAAAACTGAATGTCTCTAAAGATGTTATGCAACCAATTGGAAATTTTCTGGTTGAATGTAATATAAAGCCTACTAGATACTTGTCAACTTTAAAAGTAGGTTCTGTCACTCAAATTGAACCACATTTCCGATAAAAGCATTGGGTGACCTACGCTATTAAATTGATTCTGTCACTCAAATCATGACGTTCTGTCACTCAAATAATTAAATAAGTTCTGTCATGATGATGATGATGATAATTATTATTACTTGTCAAGCTACAACCCTAGTTAGAAAAGCAGGATGCTATAAGCCCAGGGTTCCCAACGGGGAAAATAGCTAAGTGAGGAAAAGAAACAAGGAAAAATAAAAAATTAAGAACAGTATCAACATTAAAATAAGTATTTCCAAATACTGTAAAAACTTAAACAAAACAAGAGGAAGAGAAATTTGATAGAACAGTGGTGCCCAAGTGTACCCTCAAGCAGGAGAACTCTAACCCAAGAGACTGTGGAAGACCATGGTACAGAGGCTATAGCACTACCTAAGATTAGAGAACAATGGTTGTTTTGAAGTGTCTTTCTCCTAGAAGAGCTGCCTACCATAGTTAGAGAGTCTCTTCTATCCTTACCAAGAGGAAAGTAGCCACTGAACAATTACAGTGCAGTAGTTAACCCCTCTGGTGAAGAAGAATTGAACTACTTTCCCTATAAAAGCACTGGATGACTTACCCTTTGGATGACCTACCCAATTAAAGACCGTAACAAATGTTTTATGAGGATTAGACATACCAGTTTCCCTATAAATTCTTCGGTAACATTGATAACTCAGTATATCGAAGGAAAATATTAATTATGATGATGGAATAAGACCATATTGTTTACTACACCAACTTGTACAAACACAGATGGTAAGTTGAATTAAAACTTTGAATATTAATAAATGGCAAAGTCGTTAAACCCACATTAAATTCATGACATTATACAAGTGAAAAATTTGGATTTCAAAGTACAGTAGCTTATATTTAAAGGAAATTACAGCATTAAAACTGTATCCAAAAATACAAAAGTAATTTGTATTTTTCCCAACTTTACAAATTTGAGTCCTTTAATAGGAGTATACTTTCAGCGAAGTGGGAGGGTGGCAGTAAGCCCCGCCCACCCAACCACTGAGCTCCCACTTTGACCTTAAATCTAGGACTTAAGTGGGTTGAGGAAGGAGATGGTAACATTAACTATTCAAGGTTTGTATAGTTAAGATAAAATAAAATCTACCTTAAAAATGTAATAAACCTTTGTCCTATACAGTAACAGGAGACTTATCCTTAGGAGGGAGGAAGTCCCTATAACTGGCTAACTTAATTTCTAAGGATATGTCAACACTTTGCTCCTTTACAGGAGCAAAAATTATGAATCATGTCAAACTCCTAAAGACATGGGCATGAAGATGAGGCCGGTGTTAGGCTTGGTCATTGCCAAGGACTGGTAGACGGTCAAGTAAGAATCTACGTCCGTTTGGAGGGATGTTGTCTGAATGAGAGTTCATTTATGAGAAATGGGTCTGCTTACATTTGGCCATAGAAGTCCTTCTCTTCATCTGGGAGGCCGGGGGAGATAACATACATACATATACTAAGGCACTTCCCCAATTTTGGGGGGTAGCCGACATCAACAAATGAAACAAAAACAAAAAAAGGGGACCTCTACTCTCTACTCCCAGCCTAAACAAGGGACTCAACCGCGTTCAGCTGGTACTGCTAGGGTGCCACAGCCCCCCCTCCCCCGTTATCCACCACAGATGAAGCTTCATAATGCTGAATCCCCTACTGCTGCTACCTCCGCGGTCATCCAAGGCATCGGAGGAAGCAGCAGGGCCTACCGGAACTGCGTCACAATCGCTTGCCATTCATTCCTATTTCTAGCACGCTCTCTTGCCTCTCTCACATCTATCCTCCTATCACCCAGAGCTTCCTTCACTCCATCCATCCACCCAAACCTTGGCCTTCCTCTTGTACTTCTCACATCAACTCTTGCATTCATCACCTTCTTTAGCAGACAGCCATTTTCCATTCTCTCAACATGGCCAAACCACCTCAACACATTCATATCCAGTCTAGCTGCTAACTCATTTCTTACATCTGTTCTCACTCTCACCACTTCGTTCCTAACCCTATCTACTCGAGATACACCAGCCATACTTCTTAGACACTTCATCTCAAACACAAAACAAATGTTTTTCATTGTTATGAAAGGTAGCTCAATCATGTGGCTCCCTCCACCTAGTGTCCAATCTAACAAGAAAGCAGCAACCGCTTCACCACAAGGAGAGGGAAAAAAGGATGGATAGAAGGGCCAGTTGGTCTTACCTCTCATTCTAGACTTATACTATGACTGCTATCTTAACACAAGATGTTTCCTGTACCAGAAAGGAGTTAGGTTTCCTACAAGATCTGTTGTGCAACGACTTCCTAGGATAGGACACAAGTAACTAGAGACCTGTTAATATACTCTCATAGGTAATCTAATTGGCGGAGAATCTTATCTATTGTTACCCAACTCCTGTGTATAAGCATTGTGCCCCTGACAGGTTCTTCCTGGGAACTGGGATAGATCAGGCATGATCGACTTCATGCACTTGAATCCAGGGCGATCCTTTCTTTTCCTCGCCTGCAGGAAATCGCATCTGAATGTCCCACGAAGCCAGAAAAACATGTTTCCAGGATTTTTTTTCTCATTCCTTCCATTACTATATTAGGAGTTGCAGTGTCTTCTTGTAGAGAAGAGATGCAGAACTTGAAGTCGTGAACAGCAGGGTTCACTTTTTTTTTTTTTCTTTTTTTTTTTTTTAATGGAAGAAATTTTGCAGGCAACGAATAAAATTTTCTATTATTTTAAGGTATAGCACAGAAAAAACATACCAAATATAGTATGAGAACTCTTTTCTGCCAATGAATTTAATATAAAAAATTTTAAAAATAATTTCTATTTCCCTATGTATGCAAACCTGAGCCCTTTGATATGCGAATGATCCAAGCACAGCTGGAACTTGACAGTTAAAGCTTATAACAAGGCGTCGGCATTAGCCGGTAGTTACCGTCTAGTGACTGGCAGCCCTTCCCCTCCTGGCAGTACACTTAACAGTCACACTGGTGGCATCCAAGACTTTCGGGGAGGTGAAAGCAGGAAGTTAAGGTAAAGGTCTCAGGTTTGTGTAGTTAGGAAAAATACAAATTATTTTTAAAATCTATGATTTGATCCTGCACGAACACATTCCCCTTGTAAGGAGGATGTGTAATAGAAAAACTGTTAACTATAAGTGAGGCTTACCTGTCTTTATGTCAGTCCAGCTACATGGGCTTCCAAGCCCAGCAGCTATATCCAAATGGAAGGAAAGAACAGAGAAAAATGGCCAGACACTCTCTCTTAACCTACAATTACGTTGTAACCACTATAATAGGCATGATGCTTTTGTTCTTGAGCAGTAATCAAAATGTATGTAAAGACTTGTGAGTGCATTCCTACAAATATGCACAGTGAAGGCAGCTTGATGTTTCCATACTCCTGCGTCTAAAACTCGAGCCATCGTGAGATGCTTCTTAAAGGCTAGAGTAGCACCAACTCCTATGTCCTCCTGGGCGTGCACCTAAACTTGCTCTGATGTAATAGGGGGTGTAGGGTGTAATGCTCTGTTGATAGTCTAATGCAGCCAAGAGAAGATTATATGTTTTGTGACTTATTTCACCCTACAAGTGCCTAGGAACAGATTCTGTTGCCAGTGTCTGGCAAAAGCAGAATGCTACAACCACATGGGCTTCAACAGGGAAAATATCCCAGCGAAGAAAGGCAACAAGGAAATGATCAAACTACAGGAGAAGTAATGAACAATTAAAGTAAAATATCTTAAGAACAGTAGCAACATTAAAATAAATCTTTCATATATAAAGTGTAAAAACTTCAAAAAAAAAAAAACAAGAGGAAGAGAAATAAGATATAGTCTGCCCAAGTGTATCCTCAAGCAAGAAAACTCTAACCCAAGAGAGTAAAAGATTACAGAACAATGGTTTGATTTTCGAGTGTCCTTCTCCTAGAGGAGTTGCTTACCAGAGCTGAAGTCTCTCTTGTACCCTTACCAGGAAAGTAGCCACTGAACAACTACAGTGCAGTAGTTAATCCCTTGAACGAAGAAGAATGGTTTGGTAATCTGAGTGTTGTCAGATGTATGAGGACAGAGGAGAATGTGGAAAGAATAGGCCAGACTATTCATTGTATGTGTAAGCAAAGGAAAAAAATGTGCCATAACCAGAGAGAGAGCTCCAATGTAGTTCTGTCTGGCCAGCCAAAGGACCAAATAAATCTCTCGCAGTAGAATCTCAACGGGTGGCTGGTGCCCACGCCACCCTACTACCTACTAAAGTTCATAAGGAACTCTCTTTAAAGACTATAAAACCTTGGTTACATCCCAAGCTGGAGGTCAAATTTCACAAGGAGGACAGGTCAACTCCCTAATCCTGATAAAGATAATTACCACAGGGGAAATATTCCCTCCTCTCAGTATCTGGCTCAAGGACTTTCACTGCTGTGACTGAGAGGTATCTTTCCTTTAGTAAATAAGCTACAAAGTCTGTTATTAATGGAATAGAGACTCCGAGAGGAGAAGTACTCCGTCGACAGAACCAACCACAGATGTCCACTTTGCCCGGTACTATACATGACAGTGGAGGATTTCCTGAGAACTTGAGACATCATGAGCTATCTTGTGTGAAAAAAACTCTCTCAAAAGAGGTGCTGGATAACCTCTACCCATGAAGTGATAAAGTGATAGGGATTTTAACGAATTGTGGAACCTCTGTTTATGGGGTTAACGGAGCAAGTTGTGCGATGGGGGAAGCTCTCTCAGAACCTCTATTAGTAGAAGCATGAAGGTCAGATTACCTTCCTGCTTGAAACCATTTTGGAGCTATTAGAGTCAACTTTAAGTTTAAGGATGGAAATACCTTGTTTTAAAAGCCTACAAAAAAGGCAAAAGGGCAGGAAAGCAGAGCCATCGAGGCCGTGCCAGGGATGCCTGGTGATCAATAGACAGGCAGTTTTCTGTTGAGGCTTGTCACCAACATGTCTATTATCAGGAAATCCTTCAAAGTTAGGAACCTTGTCACTGCTTGGGGATGTAAAGGCCTTTCCGATCAAACTATCTGACCTCTCTGACTCAGCTTGTCTGCTATGACATTTCTCACCAGGAATGAACCATGCTGAGAAGAGTACAGCGTTAAAGAACTACTGTACCTATTCATACACCTACATGACTAGTTAAAAGAAAAGCTGAGAGATTGTGTTTCCTTTCTTGTTGACATTAACTACTATGGTTGCATTGTTGTTCATCAAGGCAACCAAATAACCAACTAAAGAGGCTGGAAGTGTTGAAGTGCTACACAAGCTAACATCAACTCTCGAATATTGATATGAAGAGACTCGTCTTCCTGAAACCATTGTCCTGATGCCAGCTGGTTCAGGAGATGGGTTCCACATACTCTCTTTGTCACATCCATAAAAATAAGATCTGAAAATGGACACTAGAAGGGAGACCCCTGAAACAGATTTGCCTCGCCCAGCCACCAACGTATGTCGAGTTTGGTGTCATGCTTAATTGGTACCAAGGCAAGAGAAGTATCTCTGGTCTGCGTACAGGGCAAGAGGAGAATCTGTGGTCTAAAACCAGTCTCTTTAGATGGCATTGCAACAATCATAGGAGGAGTCAACTATGAGGAACAAGTCTCTCTAACGAGGTTAAGTGGCCTAGTACCTTGATATCCACATCCTATAAACTTTCTTTATAATGCTTTCAGTTCAGAATAGTCTCCCAGGTCATGGTGCTGGGATCTAAGGAGGAAATTTGCATAAATCCAAATGGTTTCTGTTTATCCTTCGTAAAACGAATGCTAGGAAATAATTTTAAAATACTGTAAATATGTAATGCACAATATTCCGATGGGATGAAAATTGCTTTCCCTGATACCTTAAACTGTTAATCTAATGTACAGAAATAAAACTTGCTTAAGCAAATGACGCTTCAGAACTAATATCTACTCTCTCCTTTTCTTTTCTTCCCACTGCTATCCCAACATTAAGGGGTCGGTTGCTTGTTGCGCCCTCTCCAATACATTCTATCAAAGGAATCCTTTTCCACCAAACCTCTTCTCTCCATATAATCTTTCATCTTATCTCGCTACGTAATTATCTGCCTTCCTCTTGATCTTCCCAATTTAACAGGTTCCTCCTAAGCCCTCCTCATTAACTTCCCACCACATGCCCACACCATATCAGTCGTGACATTCTTTATCACCTCTGTAATCTTTACTTATTCTGTCATTATTTTATCTTTTTTCCAATCTTTCAAGCTGTGATATTCCCACGACCCCTCTTACTATTTTCATCTTTGTTCTCAATACTTTCCTCCACTTCTCCAAGGCTGTTTTTATCCCATTCTCAATTTCAGCCTCACATCCTCCTTCCTGATTTATAGTAGACCCAAAGGATCTAAATTGTTCCACCTGTTTTATAACCAAGCCTCTACTTTCATGTATGGCTATCCCATCCCTACTTTCATGCTGCTCACCAGAACCTCAGTCTTACCCACATTTACCCTCAAGCCACCCTTCTCCAAAGTCTCCTGCCACTCTCCAACTCTTTTCTGTAAGTTTTCCTCATTTTCAGCAGTAATCACCAAGTCATCTGTACATAGCACCTCGGTTCTCTCCCGCTTTACAAATCCAAAATTATTATTAAGGATCCCAGTGGGAGAATAGGTTTTGGAGTTAGATGGGACAAAATATACTAGTGTAGCAAACCCCACATTAGCAGTAGATATAAATGAATTACACGAAAATTAATTTGAAAATACATAGGTCATAAATTGAGTTCCCGGGGAAGCCATGGTCTCCTGGATGGGGAAAATTTAGATAAAGAAACAGGGACTTCAGCTGGCATAACCATGGGGCCACATAAAAGTCTGACCTGCCCTCGCACCTCAGACCTCACATATAATTCATATAATGAAAAAATTTCTCAAACCTCACATATAATTCATTTAATGAATTAGATATGAGGAGAGAAAACACAAACCTGACTGGTGTTGCCATCTAGTGTAAAAGGTATTAAATCAGGAGCTCAGTTGGAGTATATACACAATTGGAGATGATAAAAATGCTTATGTCATCTCAAACTTGATATGTTATCAAAGTAATCACTTAGTTAAACTGGTCTTTTCTAGGCCGTAGCTCGCTTTGCTTGCACTTTAACCCTTTTAGCCCCAATGGACGTACTGGTACGTTTCACAAAACTCATCCCTTTACCCACATGGACGTACCGGTACGTCCTTGCAAAAAACTGTTTTTTACATTTTTTTTGCATATTTTTTATAACTTTATAAGAAACTTCAGACATTTTCCAAAATAATGAGACCAACCTGACCTCTCTATGACGAAAATTAAGGCTGTTAAAGCAATTTAAAAATATATATATATTGCAAAATGTGCTTAAAAAAAAAAACGCCTGGGGGTTAGGGGTTGGAAAGTTCCAAAGAGCGTTGGGGGTAAAAGGGTTAACATTATTTCACCGTTCCTCTGTTCTGGCAAGCAGATGTGATGCACAAGCCTGCCACATGGGGTAGAATTTTGCCGTTATTCTAATTATCTAATTAATCATATAATTCAACTGGTTTTTGCTCGGCCAGAAGGATTTGGTTTCTGGAGTATGGTCTAGGATAAATTCACAATGCTTGAAGGTGTATCTACACCTAAATCGGGTCCATGGTCCAAGGCCATGTCCGAGGACAGGCCCAGCTTTTAAGTGGCCCCCTTAACCACTCTCACATTACCTATCCTAGGATTCCAGGTCTTTCTCTTTACTTACTAATGGGTTAAACTACCTGAAATAACACACCAGATGCCAAAACTGTTTCACATACAAACCTATAATTAAAACACTGGCCTATGTAATAAATGTGAATTGTTCCTTACCGAAGTCTAGGAGGTCGAAGTCGAGGAGGTCAAAGACTGAGGTGTTTCAGTAGCTATGGGGGGCAATTAATGAGTCCACTTTTTTCTATTAGCTGAACGTATAATGTAGCTGTTTTCGGCATGAGTTGTCGAGCTGTTCGCACCTCTTCTGTTGAAATATATTTGTATAACTATAACAGTCAAATGTAAAACATTATTTAGTATAAAAAGTGATGTTAAAAAACGGATTTTGAGCGAAGCGAAAAATCTATTTTTGGGTGAGATGGCCATGACGTCCTGATGGAAGGTTCCTTCAGTAGCTTCCTGAGGGTATATGTGACTGTAGTCATATATACCCTCAGGAAGCTACTGAAGGAAACTTCCATCAGGACGTCATGGCTTGAGTCCAAAAATTATATTTTAATTATAAAATAAATTTTTGAATATACTTACCCGGTGAATATATAGCTGCAACTCTGTTGCTCGACAGACAAAAAACTGTACAAAAAAACTCGCCAGCGATCGCTATACAGGTTGCGGGTGTGCCCATCAGCGCCAGCTGTCGGCCAGATACCAAGCTCCATGTAAACAAAGACTCAATTTTCTCCTCGTCCCACTGCGTCTCTATTGGGGAGGAAGGGAGGGTCATTTAATTTATATATTCACCGGGTAAGTATATTCAAAAATTTATCTTATAATTAAAATATCATTTTTAAATATTTAACTTAGCCGGTGAATATATAGCTGATTCACAACCAGGATGGTGGGTAGAGACCAGTAAAATATGTTTACATTTTATGAGCTAAGAGTTTTTATTTTATTTTAGAAGTTATCAAAATAACAAAAACAAAATAAATAGGTACCTGGTAAGGAAGTCGACTTGTACGATTACTCTGCCTTATAAGTACGTCTTCCTTACGGAGCCTCGCGATCCTCTTAGGATGCTGATAGACCCCTAGGAGCTGAAGTATCAAGGGCTGCAACCCATACAACAGGACCTCATCAAACCCCTAATCTGGGCGCTCTCAAGAAATGACTTTGACCAACCGCCAAATCAACCAGGATGCGAAAGGCTTCTTAGCCTTCCGGACAACCCATAAAAACAACATTAAAAACATTTCAAGAGACAGATTAAAAGGATATGGAATTAGGGAATTGTAGTGGTTGAGCCCTCACCCACTACTGCACTCGCTGCTACGAATGGTCCCAGTGTGTAGCAGTTCTCGTAAAGAGACTGGACATCCTTTAGATAAAAAGACGCGAACACTGACTTGCTTCTCCAATAGGTTGCGTCATTATACTTCGCAGAGATCTATTTTGCTTAAAAGCCACGGAAGTTGCTACAGCTCTAACTTCGTGCGTCTTCACCTTAAGCAAAGCTTGGTCTTCCTCACTCAGATGTGAATGAGCTTCTCGTATTAACAGTCTGATAAAAAAGGATAAAGCATTCTTTGACATATTCAAAGATGGTTTCTTAACTGAACACCATAAAGCTTCAGATTGGCCTCGTAAAGGTTTGGTACGCTTTAAATAGAACTTAAGAGCTCTAAAAGGGCATAAGACTCTTTCTAGTTCATTGCCTACGATCTCCGATAAGCTGGGAATATCGAAAGATTTAGGCCAAGGCCGAGAAGGCAGCTCATTTTTGGCTAGAAAACCAAGTTGCAGCGAACAGGTGGCTTTTTCTGACGAAAATCCGATGTTCTTGCTGAAGGCATGAATCTCACTGACTCTTTTAGCCGAGGCTAAGCATACCAGGAAAAGAGTCTTTAGAGTGAGATCTTTCAGGGAGGCTGATTGTAACGGCTCAAACCTGTCTGACATGAGGAATCTTAGCACCACGTCTAAATTCCATCCAGGGGTAGCCAAACGACGCTCCTTGGTGGTCTCAAAAGACTTAAGGAGGTCTTGAAGATCTTTACTGTTGGAAAGATCTAAGCCTCTATGCCGGAAGACTGATGCCAACATGCTTCTGTAGCCCTTGATAGTGGGAGCTGAAAGGGATCGTCCTTTTCTCAGGTATAAGAGAAAATCAGCTATTTGAGCTACAGAGGTACTGGTCGAGGATACAAAAACTGACTTGCACCAGTCTCGGAAGACTTCCCACTTCGACTGGTAGACTCTAATGGTGGACGCTCTCCTTGCTCTAGCAATCGCACTGGCTGCCTCCTTCGAAAAGCCTCTAGCTCTCAAGAGTCTTTCGATAGTCTGAAGGCAGTCAGACGAAGAGCGAGGAGGCTTTGGTGTACCTTCTTTACGTGAGGCTGACGTAGAAGGTCCACCCTTAGAGGAAGACTTCTGGGAACGTCTACTAGCCATCGAAGTACCTCGGTGAACCATTCTCTCGCGGGCCAGAGGGGAGCAACTAACGTCAACCTTGTCCCTTCGTGAGAGGCGAACTTCTGCTGTACCTTGTTGACAATCTTGAACGGTGGGAATGCGTAGAGATCCAGATGTGACCAATCTAGGAGGAAGGCATCTATATGTATTGCTGCTGGGTCCGGGACTGGGGAGCAATAGATTGGAAGCCTCTTGGTCAGCAAGGTTGCAAAGAGATCTATGGTTGGTTGGCCCCAAGTGGCCCAAAGTCTCTTGCACACATCCTTGTGGAGGGTCCATTCTGTTGGAATTACTTGCCCTTTCCGACTGAGACAATCTGCTATGACATTCAAGTTGCCTTGGATGAACCTCGTTACTAGGGAGATGTCTTGACCTTTTGACCAGATGAGCAGGTCCCTTGCGATCTCGTACAACGTCAGTGAGTGGGTACCTCCTTGTTTGGAGATGTACGCCAAGGCCGTGGTGTTGTCCGAGTTTACTTCCACCACTTTGCCTCGAAGGAGATACTCGAAGCTTCTCAAGGCCAGATGAACTGCCAACAGCTCCTTGCAGTTGATATGCATGCTCCTCTGACTCGAGTTCCACAGACCTGAGCATTCCCGACCGTCCAGTGTCGCGCCCCAGCCCAAGTCCGATGCGTCCGAGAAGAGAACGTGGTGGGGAGTCTGAACAGCCAGGGGAAGACCCTCTCTTAGGTTGATATTGTCCTTCCACCAAGTCAGACAAGACTTTATCTTTCCGGAAATCGGGATCGAGACCGCTTCTAGCGTCTTGTCCTTTTTCCAGTGAAAAGCCAGATGGTATTGAAGAGGACGGAGGTGTAGTCTTCCTAGTGATACAAACTGTTCCAGGGATGACAGCGTCCCCACCAGACTCATCCACAGCCTGACTGAGCAGCGTTCCTTCTTCAGCATCTTCTGGATGGATAGCAGGGCTTGATCTATTCTGGGGGCTGATCGTCTTGTTGTTCAGCAACGTCCTCATCAGATAGTTCCTCATCCGAAAACTGATGAGGAAACGGCAACGGAGTGGGCAACGTCTGGCTCGCTGAGTCCGGTCGCACTGGTGCATGCGTGACGGAGCCGGACGCAACGTCATGGAACTGCTGCACAGTCTGTGAACTGTCAACAACCATGGGTGCGCGAGGAAGCACAGCGTCCACCCGAGACTGTCTAGACCGTCTGGGTTGTGCAGTCAACACCATACCGGGTTGCTGAGGTTGACGCACCGCGTCACAATAAGTCACCTCTGCTGGTTGTTGAACGTCCTGAACGTCAACAACCACCTCCGAGCGTCGCTTAACGTCAACGTGCGGCTGGCAACCCACACTGGGTCGCATCGGTGGAGGAACCACCTCAACTGGTAGACGCGAGAAGGTTACCTCAGCGTCAACAGGACGCACAACCGACCGGTTGGAAGGTTGTTGGCCAGAAGGTTCGGCAGCAACCTTCTCCGCATTAAAGTCCTCTATCAAGGACGCAAGCTTGGACTGCATGTCTTGCAGCAAAGCCCATTTAGGGTCTACGGGAGCAGGTGCGGCAACAGACGGGGTTAGCGACTGAGGCGGTACCGCTTTCCATCCCTGAAAGCCTTGTTTATGCATGACATAATTGTACAGCAAAACTTCAAAGGCTCGAAAACAGCTGTGAAGTTGACCTGTAAAAAACTTGGAGCGTCTCCTGGCCAGGCGCCAGGGAGAGTCTACGAGATTTGAGAAGTCTATCTGGGCAGAGGCATGAACTCCCAAGCCGAGAACTTCTCTCGTGTCATATCAGACTCTCGCTCTATAAGCCACTTTAAAAGAAGGGAAAGCAAAGGCTGTATCCCCCAAACTCCTCCTGGTGATAAACCAGTCGCCTAGCAAACGTAAAGCTCTCTAGGAGAGCGAGAGAGCACTAGCTTATAAACAACGGCTTCGAAGTAGCTAGGCCTAGTGTAAGCTCTGACGTTTAGGCGAACGAGGAGCAGCAGTTACAAAAAGATCCGGACAAAGATCCTTAAAAAAATCATCATGATTTAATTAAAGTCCATAGAGGGCTAAGCAGCTTTAGGCTCCTCTCCGGCTGACAGAGTCCTCAAGGGAATATCAGTAGGAGGGGGAACAGCAACTTCCTCATCTACAGGAACCTTGTCCGATAAAAGCTGAGTCTCAAGCAAGGGAGAGACCTACCGTGGTGGCAATGCTTTACAAGCAGAGTCCACACGCACTGGTGCATTAGTAGCGGACCAGGACGCAACGTCATGTAACTGCTTGACAGTCTGTGAACTGTCAACAACTGAACTGTCAACAACAACAGGTGCGTGAGGACGCACAGCGTCCACTCGAGACTGCTTTGACTGCCTAGACTGAGCAGTCAAAACAACTCTAGAATGCGGAGGTTGACGCACAGCGTCAAAACAAGTCAACTCCGATTGTTAGCGAACGTCCTGAACGTCAACAGGAGCATCAGCAAGTGGCCTAACGTCCAAATGTGGCTGAAAATCCACACGAGACCGCATCGAGTGTGGTTCTAAACAACCTGACTGACGTGACTTAGCTACGCCAACGTCAACAGGAAGCACAAAGGAACGTTAGGTTGGCTGAAAGCCAGGATATCGATGAGATAAACGGCTAGACTCAACGGACTAATCGGCAGAATAGTCTTCCATAAGGGAGGCAAGCATATTCTGCATGTCTTGCCGTACAACCCATTAAGGATCAACGGAAATGGTTGTGGTAAGAGACGAGGGTAACGTCTGTGACCGCAACACTTTGCCAACAAAAAAGACTCTCGGAGTCTGTGTTACGCTTTTGTTAGGCGGCGAGCAGTTTTCCGAGACTGCATAGGGTCAGAGCTGTCCTAATGGTTGCAACCAGGACGCTGGACCTGTCCTGAAAGGACTGACTTTCGCTTAAGGGCTTCGAAACCTTATTACAGGTTTCTTATGCGAAAAGCCTTCGGATGACGAGGAGAAAAAACGTCTCTTTCGCCTTATGGTAGGGGAGATCTTGGTAAGATACAACCGATACCATAGAGGGAAACGTCTGTTCGTTGATCAAGGCCTCTCGAACCCATAAGTCGTTCGACATTACTTCTCCCCTGGCTTGGGAGCTTGCAAGAGGTCCCGGACTAGGTGAACGACAGGCACGAACAGACGAACCCTCGGACGCAACACTGTAACACTTAGCGCAATATCACTTTATCACTTCGATTTTCTGTTTGGCACTTATATCACTGAAATCGAAACTTTTACTGATTTCTACCTGAAGCACGCAATTCTACCCTCATCAAAAGGTAGTAATTGCAAAATCAGTCGTATAATGCAAGCTCATTAATACCAGCAAAAAACAGAAAACATATTTTAAGATAAAAAATTCAGTGGCTGGGGAAGAGACTAAACACTAGTTCATTCAAAACTCCGTTTTCAATCTCTAACCGCACATAGCCTGGGGACGAGAATAAAAAACTAAAAACGTTTTATCCTTTCTCCCCGTACCGAGACTAGGGACGAGAGCAACTCGAGAACAACGTTACCAGTTTGAACGGAACGTTTTCTCTCCTCTCTCTCCCTCCGTCTCTATCTCTCTCTCTCTTTCTCTCTTGATTCGCACCTAAGAGAAGAGCCCAATTACATTTCGTCAAAAAAAACATGTTATCTGACCAAAGGAAAAAACTGAAAGGTTTTTCAATTAAAAAGTTCCTTTAAAATAGAATTTAAAACATTTAAGCTTTGAAAGAAGAATGAACAAAACGTCAGAATCGATTTACTCTTTCTGCAAAGTGAAACCGTGATACTCTCTCTCTCTATCGTAACGATAGAGCGCAAACTGCGTAGTATAAATAAACTAAACGTTAGTTCATCTTTGAAAATAGTACGAAGACTATTCAAAGAAATTCTTTCATAAAATATTTATTAAAAATATTAATTTAAAAGGTTTTAAATCATTGGCTCTTTAAAAGCTATTTACGATTGCAAAGGGCTCAACGTTGTTTAACTTCGGTTTCCAAGATAGGACCGCCTACTCTCAGGAAAGGTCGCATCTAAACAAAACATTAAAATTTATTTTTTATGTTTATTATAAATGGAAAGTTAATCGAAGAGGCCTAATAAAGGCGGAGAGATATAAAGTATATAGAGGAAAATCTATAATTAATTTATAACGTGATAAGATAATTACTAAAAGCCTAAACACACTTCCGTCTAAGGGAAGGGTCGGCCATTTAAAAGTGAAAGAAAGTCCATACTCTCTTTATCACCATAATTAAATCTATCCAAAACGAGTTCAAGATTTAAGATGAAGATAAAACACCTGCACTGCGAAAGCTCAAACCAGAATATAGTACTTCACCAAAGATGATGGGAAAAACTCCAGGTTTCAACAGCGAGTAAAGTACGTCTTGTCGACACGTCGACAGAGAGAAAATTGAGTCTTTGTTTACATGGAGCTTGGTATCTGGCCGACAGCTGGCGCTGATGGGCACACCCGCAACCTGTATAGCGATCGCTGGCGAGTTTTTTTGTACAGTTTTTTGTCTGTCGAGCAACAGAGTTGCAGCTATATATTCACCGGCTAAGTTAAATATTTAAAAATACTTTTTATCTGGTCTACGATCATATATTACTGTAGGTAAAACATGACTTTTTTTACTCCCATACAGAATATATCTCCATATTGGATCATATCCTTTTAATGTTTTGGGCATTTCCACCTGTATAATAATTTACAGAGAGTTCTCAGTGTTTAACAGAGGTGCATATATATACATTATTGGCTTTTCTTGGGCACAAAAATATTAATATTCCTCAATTAATCCCCAACTGAAAAAGAAGTATATGATGAAAAATTTTTTACAAAACATACTTTTTTATATGAAAATCTGAGCAAAATTATAGAATGGTGCAATAAACAGTTTGAAGTAAATAAGATAGATTTCTAATGTATTTTGTGGTGTTTTGAACGCTTTTAATAATGATTCCTGGCGGAAATCCATAGTTTTTGAGTTATATTGGGTCGACTACCATAACTGAAAAGCTATGTCTTTGTTCTGTTCCGTCATTAATTGCATTCAAAAGACCTTAAAATTTTCAGTCTAATTGTATTGATACTTGAATTAACTTTTTTTAACCTTTGTTTTTCCGCCACTCATCGTAATACATAAACAACTACCATAATCAAAATGGAGTACTGTAATAGCAGTGAAATACGGTAAAAAAAAAAAAAAAAGGGAACCTTTGTTTGCCAGGACGTCTAGACACACAAAAAATGGCATTTTCCACCCTATTTTCTATGGAGTCATTCATAGCAGTATTCATTGTACTGTATTTTTATTATTATTACTTGCTAAGCTACAACCCTAGTTGGAAAAGCAGGATGCTATAAGCCCAGGGGCTCCAACAGGGAAAATAGCTCAGTGAGGAAAGGAACAAAGGAAAATAAAATATTTCAGGAAGAGTAACAACATTAAAATAAATATCTCCTATATAAACTATAAAAACTTTAACAAAACAATAGGAAGAGAAATGAGATAGAAGAGTGTGCTCGAGTGTACCCTCAAGCAAGAGAACTCTAAACCAAGGCAGTGGAAGACCATGGTACAGAGGTTATAGCACTACCCAAGACTAGAGAACAATGGTTTGATTTTGGAGTGTCCTTTGTACTTAATTGAGATAATCATATATTGGTTTTGGGGTAATATTTTGGTAGAGTCCCACCCAGCCATTACCACTTACCAGTACATGGGAACTTGATGTTTTTATTTTTTCGCCAGCAAAGCGAGCGCACAGAAGAGCAAAAACTATTAAGGACACTTTAGAAATATTACAAAACCTCCGACATGCACTCACTTCGCTCACGAAAAAAGAAAAACTTTCAGCTCCTCTGTACTGGAAAGCGGTAATGACTGGGTGGGACTTTATCGAAATATTACTGGTTTTTGCTCTGCCATTTGAATGCTTTGGTATCAATTAAACACTATATAATTCTTCACTAACCTTTTATTATGAACACAATAAATAAAACAAGAGCCATGATTATATTGCATATTCCAAAACTGAAAACAAATAACAAAGGGCTTTAGAATATGGAATATTGGGCCCTTCATTCTATTCGAACAAGCAACTTACGACAGAAGCACAAACTATTAGTGTTTTCCTGAACTACCAGGTGGAAAGAGGCTCCTGGGGCCTGTGCTGACGACAAAAGGAGAAAAACGGGTAATTTTTTTTATTAAAATGAGTAACTTCGCTACTAGAAGTTTCCGCCAGTAGTATATGGGATACAATAATGTGTATTTCCAAGGATCTATTCAATTATGCAAGTTTCAATGTCTAAACTAATATTGTACTGTTCTGTAATGAAACCAAAACTTGTATCCCGAACATATATGATGAAAAATTGACTAAGCAAGGTAAGGGTAGACAAGGCAAGAGTAGGTAAGTGTAGGTAAGGTAACAGAAGATAAGATAATGATAGGTAAGGTAACAGTAGGTAAAATAAGGGTATGTAAAGTGAGGTTAGGTATTACAATAGGAGTCATTTGGTCGTTTCTGCAATATTGCATTTTTTCAATCATATTTAAAATCAAAGATATGCCCTACGCGAACCTGTACCGCTAAACTTAATCTGGGGATACTCCAATCTGGCATGAAATTACTAATCTTGAAAAAAATATAGGCCTAGGCTATAAAATACACATATCAAGCTAGTCACACAAAAAATACCACATCAACTGTATAATCATTAGAATATCAATGAAGTTATGGCACATTACCTTCACAATAATAGAAAAACCAAAAGAAGATTAGTTTCACTGTAGTTCATTATAAATAGCAAGTTCCTTCTTGCAACTTGCAAGGGAGAAAAAATGACTTAATGACAGACTGGACGCAGACAATCAACATTGCAAATTCACCAAAACAGTTCCAACAATGTTCAGCTAATTTCAACGTTTTTTTTTTTTTTTTCACTTGTTTCATCTCCATTCTCGATCATCTTGATTATCCTATTTCATTATAACATTCACTGAATTTCTGGTATAAACTGGATCTAGAACTAGCAATAGTAACGTTAATAGTAGCAGAATAAATGATTATCATTGTCTTGCCACATAGTTTAGTCTAAAAATCCCCAAAACTCGATAAAAAAACCCCTAAAACAAGTAAAATATCCTTAAAGCAACTCAAAAATTCCCCAAACATCCCAAAATTTCCCATATCCACAAATATACTTTTGATCTCATAGGCTTTACTAATATGGATATTACTCACTTTACTTCATATGAGTGCAAGCAAATAAATTACGATAATATAAAGGTTTACTCATCTTTGTTTCTTCATAGAAATTTGTACAGAATATTCCTCAGACACCCAAAATCCCCAAATATAGGGATAAATTCCTTATTGAAAGATATATAGAAAGACTTCGAAAGAAGAGAGGGGGAAGTTTTTGTTTACATAGAAAACAGTAAACTATATTTTTTTACGTAGACGAAACGAAAAAAAATAAAGAAAAATTATTAATAATATAATTTTTAACTGACTTTATTAGCACTTTCACTACTAATATGTATTTAATCCCATTTACCATAGTTTAACTATATACGAAATATCTCCCGGTACTGTTTTCTATAATTAGGCCATATACAAGAATTTCCTTTCGCTTCTTTCAACCTCTTTCTTTATATCTTTCAATAATAACATTTAATTTTACTAGTACTATTAACATTAATTCTGCTAGTTCTAGTTCCAGGAGAGAGAGAGAGAGAGAGAGAGAGAGAGAGAGAGAGAGAGAGAGAGAGAGAGAGAGAGAGAGAGAGAGATGACTGGTAGTCTTATTATTATTATTATTATTATTATTATTATTATTATTATTATTATTATTATTATTATTATTATTATTATTATTATTATTATTATTATTATCTAATCTACAATACTAGTTGAAAAAGCTGGATGCTTTATGCTCGAGGGTTCCAACAGGAAAAAATGATCAATAAAAAAATTAAATAAGAAAAAACTAAACTATACAGGCTATAAGAGGTAATTAATGCCAATACATAATATCTTACGATCAATAAAAATGTTTAATAGATCTGTCATATATAAACAACGAAGAGAGAATCGAGTGCCTGACTTTACCCTCAAGTAAGAGAACACTAACCTAAGACAGAGGAAGACCATAATACAGAGGGTATGGCATTACACAAGACTAGAGAACAAAGGTTTAATTTTGGAGTGTCCTTCTCCTAGAACTGCCACTGAATAATTACAGTTCAGTAGTGAACCCTTTGAGCAAAGAAGAATTTTTGGTTGTCTTAGTGTTGTCAGGTGCATGAGGAAAGAGGAGAATGTGTAAAATGTGTTAGCAAAGGAAAAATGAGCCGTAAGCAAAGAGAGGAATCCAATGTAGTACTGCCTGGACAGTTAAAGAATCCAGTAACTCTCTAGCAGTAGTATCTCAATGGGTGGCTGTTGTTTTGGACAGCCTTCTACCTATTAAAAAGGTCTTAACACACTGGGTACTTGCCATAACTGTTATAAGATACCAGTGGTTATGTGAAGTCTGATGTGGACCTCCAGACCATGAACACATGCCCCCTTTTTATACCATATTCGCCAAAGTCGTAATTATAGGCCTTCAGATACTCAAGCATCCCTCAACCTCCTTAGAGTTGATAAGAATCAAGGCCAATATAGGCCTTGATAAGAATAAACGCAGTGATAATTTGGTCCACCAAAATTGAGTGAAAAGGGTAGAAAAAAAACCTACAGTAGGCTACTAATACGAAAATACTACGAAAAGTTTTAACGTTTATGAGGTAGGCCTAAAACTTGAATCATTTTATCAACCACTTCACGTTAGCATCATACTCAAACGATTTTTCTAGCATATCTAGAATACTTCATAAATTAACCTATACAGTATAAGAAATAAAATATTAAACGTCAATCAAATTTGGATATAGGCCTAGCAACCTCTGTTTGGAGTTTTGGAAATAGAAATCAATGTATTTTTGCCTAAGATAATGTATATATTTCAGATTTCAAATAATACTTTTAATGAAAACAACTGATTGTTAAAAGAAAGTCCTTTAAATATGGTTTATTATTACGTATATTGAGTCCAGTACACAAATCTTTTAAGACCTGGAACATATTTAAATACTTTCTCTTCAAGAATTCCATAGAAATATATTCAATACAATAAGCTCCCACGAGACATCCGAAATATGGAAGATATTAAGACTTTCAAGAGGAAAATGGAGACTTTTTTGTTCTCAAAGCGCTTCGATAATGTGGATTTGACAACGAGCAATATGCTGTGTGAAATAATGAATGTCTTAGAATGAACATGATAAAATGAATGTGGAGGTCCTGTAGAGAGTAGGACTCCCCTGCTGTATAGGACCAGAAAAGCAGCCCTTAAAGTAAAGGGTAATGTCTTAGAATGAACATGATAAAATGAATGTGGAGGTCCTGTAGAGAGTAGGACTCCCCTGCTGTATAGGATCAGAAAAGCAGCCCTTAAAGTAAAGGGTAATGTCTTAGAATGAACATGATAAAATGAATGTGGAGGTCCTGTAGAGAGTAGGACTCCCCTGCTGTATAGGACCAGAAAAGCAGCCCTTAAAGTAAAGTAAAGAAAGTACTTTAGTTTGCCATAAACAGTAACACCACCATTTTCTATGATTTTCGTACATTTTCTATTATATTCATTCATTCGTAGTTTAATCTCAAGACATTTAATAATAATAGCAGACAAATTTATTCTGGAAACCAAAGCTAAATGAATAAATCTAAATAATACAGTTCGTTCCATTGTATCATGCAAATCTTAAAGTTTTATTTTTCATAATGTAGTTCGTGTATTAATTGAATGATTTAACAGTGTTTGTTATTTTGTGGACACAACAATATAAGACATATAATAAAAAGTAAAATTACTTTAATTAGTAGTAATGGTTTTATTCAATTGTTAAGATGAAAATTGATGTAACTAAATTTATAGAAACAGCTGACAACTTTTCTCTTGGCAAGCGTTTTTCATTAAAAAAAAAAAAAAAAAAAAAAAAAAAAAAAAAAAAAAAAGCTATTGTCTAAGCTTTAAAAATTTTCGTATAAAATATATATTTTTAAGACTAATACTACAAAATACAATTACATATAAGAAATAAAATGTATGAGATCCCATTAATGTTTCATTTGACTGTAAAATAAGATATCTTGAAAGGGTTTTAATGATCTTGTTTGGTAACATAAGTGGAAAAGCATTTCCATAAGGATGGGTTTCATTGTAGTGTATTACAGGGCAATGTAACCTAGGAAAACAAGTACTTTTTCTTTTAGAAAAAATTACGCTCTCTTCAAAAATGACACTCGTTCCCGTCGCAAATGAATAGTTTCAGAAATATATATACATTTATATCCTACGATAATGGGGGACACGTTATTTACTATAGGAAATCGTATATTTTCTGTTCGAAATCACACCCTGTAATACAATACAAATTTACCATCTTAACTGTTAAGGGTTAATGCATCTTATACTTTATCTTTATAGCTTCAATAAATTCCATTTCGTTTCTCGTCAATATTCATCATATACTAGTGTCCACGACCCGTCAAAAATAACTGCAAAATCTTTAGATAGTTAGGTAAATTTGTATTGTATTACAGGGTGTGATTTCGAACAGAAAATGTATGATTTCCTATAGTAAATAACGTGTCCCCCATTATCGTAGGATGTAGATGTATATATATTTCTGAAACTATTCATTTGCGACGGGAACGAGTGTCATTTTCGAAGAGAGAGTAATTTTTTTCTAAAAGAAAAGGTGTTGTAGAAAAAATAGTTGTTTTCTTAGGTTATATTGCCCCCTGTGGCCGCGGGGGCATATAAAAATTAGAATAGCGCCAACGTTATCCCTGCGTGTCGTAAGAGGCGACTAAAAGGGACGGGACGAGGGGGCTGGGAACCCCCTCTCCTGTAAAAAATTCCTACGAGACATCGACAAGGAGATGGAGCTGGGGGGAGAGTGACTGCTCCCCGCACTCTAGTTTTGGGGTGTTTAAATGTGCGTGGATGTAGTACGATAGAGAGTAAAAGATGTGAGATTGGAAGTATGTTTAGAAGTAGAAGGATGGATGTATTGGCCTTGTGTGAGACAAAGATGAAAGGAAAGGGTGAAGTGATGTTTGGTGAAATGTCTGGTAGAGTGTCTGGGATTGAAAGGGGAAGAGCGAGAGAGGGTGTGGCGTTATTGCTGAGTGAATGGATGACAGGTAAAGTAGTGGAATGGAAGGAGATATCATCTAGGTTAATGTGGGTAAGGGTTAGGTTGGGTAGGGAATGTTGGGCGTTTGTCAGTGCGTATGGGCCAGGTAGTGAGAAAAGTGAAGAAGATCGGAATGAGTTCTGGAATGATTTAACTAGGTGTGTAGAAGGACTGGGTAGAAGGAATTATGTAGTTGTTATGGGTGACTTAAATGCTAGAGTGGGCACTGGAGAGGTAGAAGGTGTCATTGGTAAGTATGGCGTACCAGGTGAAAATGAGAGTGGTGAGAGACTGGTAGACATGTGTGTTGAACAAGAGATGGTAATAGGTGCTAGCTTCTTTAAAAAGAAAGATAAGAATAAGTATACGTGGGTAAGAGTGGCAAATGGAAGAGTAGTAGAAAGGGCATTAATGGATTATGTGTTGGTAACTAAAAGAATGTTTGGAAGATTGAAAGACGTGCACGTGTTTAGGGGTATGGCTAACGGTATGTCTGATCATTTTTTGGTGGAAGGAAAATTAGTTGTAGCAAAAGAGTGGGGGAATAGAGTAGGTGGATGTAAAAGGGAGGTAGTGAGGATTGAAGAGCTAATAAAATCGGGGGTAAAAAGTAAATATCAGGAAAGGTTGAAAATGGCATATGATGAGGTGAGAGTAAGAGAAACTGGTAATTTAGAGGAGGAATGGAAGTTAGTAAAAGAAAATTTTGTTGGGATTGCAAGTGATGTATGTGGCAAGAAGGTTGTTGGAGGCAGCATGAGGAAGGGCAGTGAATGGTGGAATGAAGGAGTGAAGGTGAAAGTGGAAGAGAAAAAGAGGGCTTTTGAAGAATGGCTGCAGAGTAATAGTATAGAGAAGTATGAAAAATATAGAGAGAAAAAGGTGGAAGTAAAGCGCAAGGTACGTGAGGCAAAGAGGGCAGCTGACCTGAGGTGGGGTCAGGGATTGGGTCAGTCATATGAAGAGAATAAGAAGAAGTTTTGGAAAGAAGTGAAGAGAGTAAGGAAGGCTGGCGCAAGAATTGAAGAGACAGTGAAAGATGGAAATGGAAGGTTGTTAAAAGGAGAGGAGGCAAGGAAAAGGTGGGCGGAATATTTTGAAAGCTTGCTGAATGTTGAGGATAATAGGGAGGCAGATATAATTGCTGTTCCAGGTGTTGAGGTGCCAGTGATGGGAGGTGAGAATGAGAGAGAGATAACAATAGAGGAAGTGAGGAGAGCACTAGATGAAACGAGAGTAGGAAAAGCATCTGGTATGGACGGTGTGAAAGCTGAGATGTTGAAGGAAGGGGGTGTGACTGTACTTGAATGGTTGGTGAGATTGTTTAATATGTGTTTTGTGTTGTCAATGGTACCAGTAGATTGGGTTTGTGCATGTATTGTACCACTATATAAGGGTAAGGGAGATGTGCATGAGTGTTGTAATTCAAGAGGTATTAGTTTGTTGAGTGTAGTTGGAAAAGTGTATGGTAGAGTACTGATTAATAGGATTAAGGATAAAACAGAGAATGCAATCTTGGAAGTACAGGGTGGTTTTAGAAGAGGTAGGGGTTGTATGAATCAGATTTTTACAGTTAGGCAGATATGCGAGAAATATTTAGCAAAAGGTAAGGAGGTGTATGTTGCGTTTATGGATCTGGAGAAAGCATATGATAGAGTTGATAGGGAAGCAATGTGGGATGTGATGAGGTTATATGGAGTTGGTGGAAGGTTGTTGCAAGCAGTGAAAAGTTTATACAAAGGTAGTAAAGCATGTGTTAGAATAGGAAATGAAGTGAGTGATTGGTTTCCGGTGAGAGTGGGGCTGAGACAGGGATGTGTGATGTCGCCGTGGTTGTTTAACTTGTATGTTGATGGAGTGGTGAGAGAGGTGAATGCTCGAGTGCTTGGACGAGGATTAAAACTGGTAGGCGAGAATGACCATGAATGGGAGGTAAATCAGTTGTTGTTCGCGGATGATACTGTACTGGTAGCAGACACAGAAGAGAAGCTTGACCGACTAGTGACAGAATTTGGAAGGGTGTGTGAGAGAAGGAAGTTGAGAGTTAATGTGGGTAAGAGTAAGGTTATGAGATGTACGAGAAGGGAAGGTGGTGCAAGGTTGAATGTCATGTTGAATGGAGAGTTACTTGAGGAGGTGGATCAGTTTAAGTACTTGGGGTCTATTGTTGCAGCAAATGGTGGAGTGGAAGCAGATGTACGTCAGAGAGTGAATGAAGGTTGCAAAGTGTTGGGGGCAGTTAAGGGAGTAGTAAAAAATAGAGGGTTGGGCATGAATGTAAAGAGAGTTCTGTATGAGAAAGTGATTGTACCAACTGTGATGTATGGATCGGAGTCGTGGGGAATGAAAGTGATGGAGAGACAGAAATTGAATGTGTTTGAGATGAAGTGTCTGAGGAGTATGGCTGGTGTATCTCGAGTAGATAGGGTTAGGAACGAAGTGGTGAGGGAGAGAACGGGTGTAAGAAATGAGTTAGCGGCTAGAGTGGATATGAATGTGTTGAGGTGGTTTGGCCATGTTGAGAGAATGGAAAATGGTTGTCTGCTAAAGAAGGTGATGAATGCAAGAGTTGATGGGAGAAGTACAAGAGGAAGGCCAAGGTTTGGGTGGATGGATGGTGTGAAGAAAGCTCTGGGTGATAGGAGGATAGATGTGAGAGAGGCAAGAGAGCGTGCTAGAAATAGGAATGAATGGCGAGCGATTGTGACGCAGTTCCAGTAGGCCCTGCTGCTTCCTCCGGGGCCTTAGATGACCGCGGAGGTAGCAGCAGTAGGGGAGTCAGCATTATGAAGCTTCATCTGTGGTGGAAATGTGGGAGGTTGGGCTGTGGCACCCTAGCAGTACCAGCTGAACTCGGTTGGGTCCCTGATTAGGCTGAAGGAACATAGAGAGTAGAGGTCCCCTTTTTGTTTTGTTTCATTGTTGGTGTCGGCTACCCCCCAAAATTGGGGGAAGTGCCTTGGTATATAGATAGATAGATAGATATTGCCCTGTAATACACTACAATAATACGAAGAAAGAGGTTAAAAACTGGTAAGAGTCAACCCTTATATATTGAAATGAAAAATTAACTATCATACATGAATATATTTTAGAAGAGAAATGATTATTTCAAAATTAACTGTCCATTATTTTCTAGATTTAATGATTCCTTCGTCTGGCAGAACAGGACATCATCCATAACACTATTCTATTCTTTTGAAGAGATCGTAATTTTTTCTGTTAGAAACAGTAGTTTTTTTCCTAGGTTACATTAGCATGGAATAATATACAAAATTACCGAATATTCCGTAGAAAATTTTTTTTCCAAAACTTCGCCGCGTTTTCACGAAGTTCGAAAAATTGTATAACTAACTTTTACTTTGGTTTAGGTGGATGGATATCGTAATTAACTTTTGGAGATTGATCGTAAGTATTGTCTTAAATTATGCTTTGGCGTGGATACAAAATAAAAAAAGCACAAGATAAAAAAAAACTAATGGGGACTTTTACCCTTACCGACCATCGGAGATTATTTTGCCAGATATTTCCGAGTTTAAACCATCTTTTAAACGGAAAATTATGTTTTCCAGGAGATTAATGTTGAAATTATTCTAAATTCCAATAAAGTCACTAGTAACACTTCATATTTTCTCAAATTATGCTTTGGCGTGGACACAAAATAAAAAAGCACAAGATAATAAAAAAACTAATGGTAAACATTTGGTGATCCATTGCTGTTGTTGTGGGAGGGTTGGTACACCTGGTTTTGGCTTCTTCATTATTATTATTATTATTATTATTATTATTATTATTATTATTATTATTATTATTATTATTATTAAATGCTAAGCTACAACCCTAGTTGGAAAAGCAGGATGCTATAAGCCCAGGGGCCCCAACAGGGAAAATAGCTCAGTGAGGAAAGGAAACAAGGAAAAATAAAATATTTTAATATAGTGACAACATTTAAATAAATATTTCCTATATAAACAATAAAAACTTCAACAAAACAAGAGAAAGAGAAACTAGATAGAACAGTGTGCCTGAGTGTACCCTCAAGCAAGAGAACTCTAACCCAAGACAATGAAAGGCCATGGTACAGAGGCTATAGCACTATCCAAGACTAGAGAACAATGGTTTGATTTTGGAGTGTCCTTCTCCTAGAAGAGCTGCTTACCATAGCTAAAGAGTCTCTTCTGCCCTTACCAAGAGGAAAGTGGCCATTGCCGTAGTTAACCCCTTGGGTGAAGAAGAATTGTTTAGTAATCTCAGTGTTGTCAGGTGTATGAGGACAGAGGAGAATCTGTAAAGAATAGGCCTGACTATTCGTTGTCTGTGTAGGCAAAGGGAAAGAACCGTAACCAGAGAGAAGGATCCAATATGGTACTGTCTGGCCAGTCAAAGGACCCCATAACTCTCTAGCGGTAGTATTATCTACCTGTGGCTAGTTCGTAAAGGTCAAATTCACCCTTTTATTCATAACTCTTTCACTGTCTTTCATTCCTTTGTCAGCTATTTCTTAACCTTTTTGTTTAGACGAATATAAAACAGAATAGTTCTTTAAAAGATATAGCGCCGTTAATACACTAGAACCATCATTTTATAACCGTTTGCTTCAACTGTCACACTTCCTTTCTACCACTTCGCTGTCCTGCATTCCAACCTCTCTTAAATCTCTATTGTTTATTTTAAATTCAGTGCTCTCATTTTTAAGGTAATTATCTCAAATTCAGTAATTTTGGTTGATTTGAGGAAATTTCTAGAGTAATAGAACTTAAAAGGTCACTTTAAGTTATTTTTTTCATCGGGTACTCTTTTGATTATAGAGTAACATCGTGTATCTAAAATTCATCTTTCAGATTTTTTTCACAAAATAGAGAGCTTTTATTAATCATAATATAATTTTTTTGCGTTTTATGAGTTTTTTTTAAGTATTTGAGGTTTTTTTTTTTCTAAATTTGAGGTAATTTTTAAGGTAATCTCTTGAACATCATATGAGATTGGGAGCCCTGATTTTGAAACACAATGAAACCATCAGGTTTTCCTAGATTGCTCCACGACGTTGAATGGCCTTCACAGCCCCCAACGCCGATTCACATGACCCAAATTCTATTAAGTAAATCCATAAACAAAAGACGAAACATTTAAATAAATGACTGAAGTTGAAATTTGAATAGACATAATCGAAGAAGCAAATAAAACATGAAAAACGTTTGGTTGAGTCAGAATAACACATTTACAAAGCAACTTCCAGAATTTATCTATTTTGGCAAAATTTTGCACATGTGGCCCACCGGTAGTTGTGCATTTTTTACGGTAAAGCGATATATTTCGAAGATACGGATGACCTATATTGGAAAAACTGTTGCCATAAGGTGAGCAAAACATTTATCCACTGAAATCTTGCATCATTTAAATTAGGAGAGTTTTCATTAAATGATGAATACATTTTTCATTGTTACAGAATTCACTGCACTGTAGAATAAAGACTTTTTTTTAGTTCACTGTATTGTCGAATGATTTGAAGAATGTAGAAAATAATGCATTTTAGAACATATATTCTTTCAATTCATTTATACCATTTTGTAGCATTATTCTAATATGAGCTCCAATATAGAATATACTATGTTCTAGAATAAATATATTTTAAGATCTGCTATAGAATACGCAGTATTTATGAATTAATGAGATTTGGGGTTAATTTTACTTGATAAAACATTCAGTCTAATTGTTTTCTCTCTCTCTCTCTCTCTCTCTCTCTCTCTCTCTCTCTCTCTCTCTCTCTCTCTCTCTCTCTCTCTCTCTCTCTCTCTCTCTCTCTCTCTCTCTCTCTCTCTCTTTTGTCACGTTTAATATTCCTGGAAAATTCACAAGATTTTTACGTATTATTAAAACGTTTTCAAGAGAATGTCATAAAGACATGACAGAAAATGTCGAGTTTGGTGTCCAAGAATTTACGTAAATGGGGTTTGAGGCTGAAGTAGCAGCATTTTGTTTTTTCAAGTTCCTAATTTAGTATTTTAGTGGGGGCGAGATTTAGATGGTTAGACAGTTGAGATATATATATATATATATATATATATATATATATATATATATATATATATATATATATATATATATATATATATATATATATATATATATATATATATATATATATATATATATATATATATATATATATATATATATATATATATATATATATATTCTGGAACAACATTTTTTAGCTCTGAAGTTGGGAAATGTTGCTCATGTAAATTCAGAAAATAAATAATATTCCAAAATGTTGAAGTATCTACTTGCGCTCACCTTTCTACTAAATCTCAAGCTTTCTAGAAACGAAAATGTTATTCAATATATATGAATACATATATATATACACCAGCCACCCGTTGAGATACTACCCCTAGAGAGTTATGGGGTCCTTTGACTGGATGGACAGTACTGCATTGGATTCTTCTCACTGGTTACGGTTCATTTTCCCCTTTCCTACACATACACCGAATAGTTTGGTCTATTCTTTACAGATTCTCCTCTGTCCTCATACATCTGACAACACTGTGATTACCAAACAATTCTTCACTCAAGGGGTTACCTATTGCATTGTAGTTGTCCGGAGTCTACTTTCCTCTTGGTAAGGGTAGAAGAGACTCTTTAGCTATGGTAAACAGCTCTTCTAGGAGAAAAACTGACCAAAATCAAACCATTGTTCTCTAGTATTGGGTAGTGCCATAGCCTCTGTAGCCTACCATGGTCTTCCACTGTCTTGGGTTAGAGTTCTCTTGCTTGAGGGTACACCCTGGCACACTATTCTATCTAATTTCTCTTCTTGTTTTGTTAGTTTTTATAGTTTATATAGGAGATATTTATTCTAGTGTTACTGTTCTTAAAACATTTTATTTTTCCTTGTTTCCTTTCCTCACTGGGCTATTTTCTCTATTGGGGCCCTTGGGCTTATAGCATTCTGCTTTTCCAACTAGGGTTGCAGCTTAGCAACTAATGATAATAATAAGCTGCAACCCTATAGTCCATTTCTTTTAGCGATGCAGATTTGCACCGACTCGCAGCGGTGCCCTTTTAGCTCGGAAGAGTTTCCTGATCGCTGATTGGTTGGACGAAATAATTTTAACCAATCAGCGATCAGGAAACTTTTCCGAGCTAAAAGGGCACCCCTGCGAGTCGGTGCAAATCTGCCTCGCTAAAAGAAAGGGACTATAGTTGGAAGATCACCAAGCAAGGACGTTACCAACAGGCCATCACAACCCTACTTAGTATGCCTTGAAACTTTCAAAATACAAAAAATCATAATGGGTTTTAATAACTACAAAATAGGGGTCTCCAACCTTTATTCTTAAAATTTGATATGAAGCTATACAAGGTCCAGTGTTTGGTGATATAACTTCCGCATTCGTAAGTCTATCTCAAAGATTTAACATGGCTATTACAAAGGCTGTCCTTAAGAATACGCACCAATGAGAGGTAACCGATGAATTTGAACATATCGCAACACATGGGTATACTGACTAAACTTTCAAAAATTCTGCACAGTATTTTTTTTACACCTTGCTTCAACAGTCACACAGTCCGGTGTGACGGTCTGAACGACCCCCCGGTCTCAGTATTCTCCTTGATAATCTGCGCATGCGTGAACATTACCGTTTGCCAGTGCATACGAGGTTGATGTTTTATTTTCCTGTAATGTTAGTGTGCACAGCGCAACATCACTGCTTGCCAGTACATACGAGCTTGATGTTTTATTTTCATGCGAGCGAAGCGAGCTAATGGCGTTAAAGAACCATTATACAATGTCAAGGAGAATTCTGAGACCGGGGGATCGTTCAGACCGTCACACCGGATCTGCATCCAAAAGGCATGTTACACATTCAGTGAAATATGACATGTATGATTTATCCTCAGGGAGTACCCATGGCAAGGAATACAGTGTATACAATATATACAGTGATAGATATGGCTTTCAGGAGGACAACTCAATCTGAGGAGTAACGTTGGCCGAATCCTATACGAATTCAAGGCCACACTTGTGCTAGGTGTAACGATATATCATATATCTAACACGGGACTTTACTACAAAGACGTGTGTTTTTTTACATCAAGGTTCAATTTACAAAAGATAACTCTCTGGGTCACGTTTACATCTTTCGACCGGCAAGGTACCATTTACAAAATCTATGTAAGTTTCATTAATATTACAATGCCTCCTTTTTTCTGAAGTTATTGATTCTACAGTTGTTCAAGGAACCACATAATCTCCAATTCTTTGAGAGCACTCAGATACAGAGGCAAATTTTAGCTACAGAAATAAATTTCGGCTAAGGTTGTTTGACAAGAACATAACCGGTTTCATACTCTTCACTACAGTACACTACCTTTATAAGAAAATATTCATCATCGATGTGGAGTCAGTAAGAAATTCATCTTTATTTTTATACATGAAGTAGCTATTCACAACACATAAATCTACAGAATCGGAATTTGGCTATAAATGCTAAAGAATATTGAGGTTCAAAAAAAAAAAAAAAAAAAAAAAACATTACAATAATTCTTTTTCGTGTAAATGGGAACTTATATTAACCCTTTTACTCCCAGACTATTTGGAACTTTCCAACCCTTAACCCCTTGGGGTTATTTTTTTTTTTAAGCACATTTTGCAGTATACATACATATACCAAAGGCACTTCCCCCAATTTTTGGGGGGTAGCCGACAACAACAAGAAACAAAACAAAAAAGGGGACCTCTACTCTCTACGTTCCTCCAGCCTAACCAGGGACTCAGCCAAGTTCAGCTGGTACTGCTAGGGTGCCACAGCCCAACCTCCCACATTTCCACCACAGATGAAGCTTCATACTGGTGAGTCCCCTACTGCTGCTACCTCCACGGTCATCTAAGGCACCGGAGGAAGCAGCAGGGCCTACCGGAACTGCGTCACAATCGCTCGCCATTCATTCCTATTTCTAGCACGCTCTCTTGCCTCTCTCACATCTATCCTCCTATCACCCAGAGCTTTCTTCACACCATCCATCCACCCAAACCTTGGCCTTCCTCTTGTACTTCTCCCATCAACTCTTGCATTCATCACCTTCTTTAGCAGACAGCCATTTTCCATTCTCTCAACATGGCCAAACCACCTCAACACATTCATATCCACTCTAGCCGCTAACTCATTTCTTACACCCGTTCTCACCCTCACCACTTCGTTCCTAACCCTATCTACACGAGATACACCAGCCATACTCCTCAGACACTTCATCTCAAACACATTAAATTTCTGTCTCTCCATCACTTTCATTCCCCACAACTCCGATCCATACATCACAGTTGGTACAATCACTTTTTCATATAGAACTTTCTTTACATTCATGCCCAACCCTCTATTTTTTACTACTCCCTTAACTGCCCCCAACGCTTTGCAACCTTCATTCACTCTCTGACGTACATCTGCTTCCACTCCACCATTTGCTGCAACAACAGACCCCAAGTACTTAAACTGATCCACCTCCTCAAGTAACTCTCCATTCAACATGACATTCAACCTTGCACCACCTTCCCTTCTCGTACATCTCATAACCTTACTCTTACCCACATTAACTCTCAACTTCCTACTCTCACACACCCTTCCAAATTCTGTCACTAGTCGGTCAAGCTTCTCTTCTGTGTCTGCTACCAGTACAGTATCATCCGCAAACAACAACTGATTTACCTCCCATTCATGATCATTCTCGCCTACCAGTTTTAATCCTCGTCCAAGCACTCGAGCATTCACCTCGCTCACCACTCCATCAACATACAAGTTAAACAACCACGGCAACATCACACATCCCTGTCTCAGCCCCACTCTCACCGGAAACCAATCGCTCACTTCATTTCCTATTCTAACACATGCTTTACTACCTTTGTAGAAACTTTTCACTGCTTGCAACAATCTTCCACCAACTCCATATAACCTCATCACATTCCACATTGCTTCCCTATCAACTCTATCATATGCTTTCTCCAGATCCATAAACGCAACATACACCTCCTTACCTTTTGCTAAATATTTCTCGCATATCTGCCTAACTGTAAAAATCTGATTCATACAACCCCTACCTCTTCTAAAACCACCCTGTACTTCCAAGATTGCATTCTCTGTTTTATCCTTAATCCTATTAATCAGTACTCTACCATACACTTTTCCAACTACACTCAACAAACTAATACCTCTTGAATTACAACACTCATGCACATCTCCCTTACCCTTATATAGTGGTACAATACATGCACAGACCCAATCTACTGGTACCATTGACAACACAAAACACACATTAAACAATCTCACCAACCATTCAAGTACAGTTACACCCCCTTCCTTCAACATCTCAGCTTTCACACCATCCATACCAGATGCAGTAAATATTTTTTAAATTGCTCTAACAGCCTTAATTTTCGTCATAGAGAGGTCAGGTTGGTGTCGTTCTCTTGGAAAATGCCTGAAGTTTCTCAAAAAATTATCAAAATTATGCAAATAAAAATGTAAATAGCAGTTTCTTGCAAGGTCGTTCCATTACGTCCATGGGGGTAAAGGGATGAGTTTTGTGAAACGTACCAGTACGTCCTTTGGGGGTAAAAGGGTTAAAATATTTTTTGTCTGAAATAGGATGAATTTACTCATAGAGACCCCTGGTAGAATCGCAGTAACTTACTCTACTAACAATAATAACACAGGAGCTGCAATGTTCTCAACACCAAATTCTACTCGAGTGACAGTGTACGGATTCGGAAGGTCCTCAACTTACGTACATTCAGATACAAATACAAGTCCAACTGAAAATAACAATGATAAAATAAAGACATAATGTTATAAAACAATATAATGTCACTTATTACATTAAGCAAAACAACATTTGTAATATCTTGATATCTATTTTATAGGAAACAGCTATTTGTTGACTTTTACGGTTGGATATCATAGGCGTAGTACAAACAATTCGACTTGAAAATAGTTTCTTGGAACCAATCAAGCTTCTAAATTGAGAACCTTCGGTACCGTAATACCATAAACCACCGGAACAAAATGGCACAAAAGTACAGTGGCAACAAATTAATACAATGGCAACAAATTAATACAATGGCCCCTCAACTCAAAAAATCAGTTTATTAGATTTCTGTACTTCTCCACCATAATAAAATGATGGATTTTTGCTATGTTAGTTGCATATACTGTATCTATTTAAGTTGCATTTTGCATAAAATCTTGAATGATGAGCAAATTACAACTTAATTTTAATGTTGCACGTAAATTACCGCTAAAATTGAATGTTTGACGTAAATTACATCTAAAACTTAATGTTGAGTAAAAATTTAAATCATAAGTTGCGTTAAGATTACCGCTTAACTTAGACTAGAAACTATGAACATGGAATCGAAGTTAGCTATGGGGTATTTTGAACTTTCAGTTATTATTTGTTATACAATAAAGTCTTCGATACCAGTTGGATTTTGATAATTATCAGAAAAATCTGATAAGCCGAACAGCTGAAGTATCTATACTGTACACTATTTATAACATTCTATTTTTTTTAAATTCTGGTGCTACATTTAATACTGCTTCTACTCGTTCAATAATCATTTGTGCTGATGAATTAACATTTCTTTTTTACAAAGTAATATTTAAAAATGATTAACCAAAGAAATAGTACCACATACAATTATTCAAAGCAATGGGTTATCGATTATACAATGGGGTATTCGCGTTCATATTTTTCTCCATGCTTCTAAGAGATCTACCACAATACGTGTCCACGTGTCTAATCGGTCTATCCCAATACATACAATATTCCCAAAGTCTTTCCATGTATAAATCACTTGTGCCTTTTCATAATACATATTCATCATCATCTCCTCCTACGCCTATTGACGCAAAGGCCTCGGTTTGATTTCGCCAGTCATCTCTATCTTGAACTTTTAAATTAATACTTCTCCATTCATCATATCCCACTTCACACTTCATAGTACTCAGCAATGCAAGCCTGGGTCTTCCAACTCCTCTAGTGCCTTGTGGAGCCCAGTTGAAGGTTTGGTGAACTAATCTCTCTCAGGGAGTGCAAAGAGCATGCCCAAACCATCTCCATCTACCCCTCATCATAATCTCATCCACATATAGAACTCGGGTAATCTCTCTTATTACTTTATGAAGGTGTATAGTAATATACAGTCTGCAGATATGTACGTTGAATGTCCGAGTGAAAATATGAAATCTTACTTTTGCCTTTTTCCTAAAGAGCACTTTTTCATTAGTGCATCAAATTGTATAACATTTTGAATACTCACATAAAATTATAATCTAAATGTCTGATTTTTCTATAGATCACTTATAGTTTTACTTTTATCTAATGCCTTATATAGATGTATACAGTACTGTAGTTAAGAATTCCCTTAGGATTCCCAACATATTCAATAATAAAAAAAATCACGGAATATCTCAATGTAAAGGTATTAGATAATATACAAGTTAGCTATCCTTGCTATGAACAACTGACACTTTTTGACCTGATATATAAGCGTGAATGTCCTATGCTATCACTCAAGAGAATGCTGCCGACAGAAGAGGTTTTTATACATTTTTGTGATTACCAAACAGCCTTATTATGGTTCTGATTTTGAAGAACATGATTTCAAATACAGTAATTTGTGGGGGATAATGGGTGAGGGTGGACTGTGGCACCCTAGCAGTACCAGCCAAACTCGGCTGAATCCCTCGGCAGGCTGGGAGGAGCTAAGAGAAGAGAAGTCCCCTTTTTGTTCTTTTTATCCCGGCCATCTTCCAAAATTGGGGGAAGTGCCCTTATTTCCTTTCCTCACTGGGCTATTTTTCCCTATTGGAGCCCTTGGGCTTATAGCATCTTGCTTTTCCAACTAGGGTTGTAGCTTGGCTAGTAATAATAAATAATAATAATAATAAACTGTTCTCTCCTACTTTACTAAAGAGCTTCAAGTTTACGACATGTTTTGCTAAAGGGTCCTATTGGCCTTTTTTGTGTTTCTGCCAGTTCTTAAATTAATTATGACTTTCATGGTAGAATAACCATTGACTATGTAAATTCCCATTTTCATATATCACTTCTACAGTAAAACATATGCGAAAATTGTCATTATTCTTCCACAAACATAGGCCAAGTAATCTTATTTTCACACATTAACAATTTACTATATGAATAAGAAGGAATCCTACATCAAATTGTTTCCCAGTGGTACCGTAGCTAAAGATAAAATGTTGTAACGAAACCAATCTGCTATGAACATGAAACACCATGAATTTAAAGAATGAATTATATATATTTTCAATATTTTCTGAGAGACTTTTGAGACATTACATCTCGAATGCATGTGAAAAGAATACTCTGATTGTATGGTATTGTATCTTCCATCCTAAACTTTAACAATAGAATTTCATAACATCTGTTAGTTATGTAGGGGTAACCATCATACCAATCTTTGTTATTTAACAATCTCTCAAGGTGCTCAGCCACGTGCCAATCTACTTATCGAGAGCTAGATTCCCCTCGTCCTCCTCCTCAGTTCGTCTAGGCTTCCGCATCAAAATCTGTCAGATGTCCTGCTGCTACTACTGGTAGCTACTCTAAAGTGTACTTCTAAACTCCTTTCATCCTACCATCCTTACTTTGTCAACCCAAACAAGCATCTAATTCTAAATCAATATACAATACAGTATACTGAACTATACTGTATTCCATATGTCTTTTAATCTTGGATTAACAGCCAGTACTGTCTGACCCTGCATCAGTTTCAGATCACACTCACCTAGCAAGCAATCCTTCTAAATCTTCCTATCTTAAAATAATCCGCCTCTACTGAGTGGGTTGATGACAGGATGAAATTAAGCAAGGGAAGTGTCTGTCTGGTCATGCCATTCTTATTAACGGATATCTACTACAACTGCCTTTCCAAATTATGAATGAATGATTTGAAGTTCTCTGGCGTCCGGACATCTAAGGTCATTGACGCTGACCCCACATTATGAAATACATATTGCACAACATTAGACTACTTATAGCAATAATTCGTTTATCACAAGCACATTCTTACAGTGAATCTTATGGTCTGAACATAGAGCATATAGCCTTGCCTTATGCAGAAGCAACCAAAAATTTCTCCCGCAGGTTTTGAAGCAAAACAACACTTGTAGTAACATGACATCTATTTCATGTGAAACCCGACACTGACCTTCGTAGCTGGAAATCATTGGCGTGGGATTCAGGTTAGGTCTACCCTAGGACAAAATTCTAACAAATTTTGACTTACAGATTCTAGGAACCAATTAAGTTTGTAAGATGAGAATCTTCTGTACAGCATATACAATTTGTTTTACATACTTTCTTCATAAGACTTCCCAAACTATTCTATTCTTTTAACTTTCGATGGTATTTGCGACATCTTTAAAACCACACACCCTTTTATCCTTTCGTTTATTCTTTTATTTCAGTCTACTTTAAATATCATATACAGTATTTACAAAGAATTCTTTCACTATAGTCCATTTCTTTTAGCGAATCATATTTGCATTGACTTGCAGCGGTGCCCTTTTAGCTCGGAAAAGTTTCCTGATCGCGACCAGGAAACTTTTCCGAGCTAAAAGGGCACTGTTGCTACTCGGTGCAAATATGACTCGCTAAAAGAAATGGACTATAGGTACCTTGGTAATAAAAATTGCAAGGAGTCCTTTCATCCATTTTAGTTTGCGGGGTTCAAAATAAATCTTAATTTACCTTGATTATTGGTAAGTACTCTGATAAAACCAGAGACAAATTTCTACGATCCTACCGATATGATCCAAAACACTCTTCCATATAAAAGCAAGAGGTTGGAGGAACTGAATAGAAGAGAAAAAAGGTGGGGTAGTTTGTAGCGCTACGGCCAAGCGTCCTAATTTGCTTATTATCGCTCCGACTGTTATCTTGTATAGAATAAAAACGTTTGGAAATGGTCTACGGATCTTAAATATGTGCTTAATCGCACACTTTTATGTTTTTTGCCAAAAACCCTAAATTACCTGAAAATTTGTGGTTCGAGTTCTTACTCCGGCCACGAATCTTCTCGCTCCCGTAGTAGGTAAGGGGGGGTCCGGGGGGGCGAAGGCCCCCTGGGTAAGGATACGGCTTTTAGCATAGGTTGGGTGGGTTTTTTAAGTTAGCTTCTCCCGCCAAAATCGTTTTTAGAACGACGGCCACAGTTCAGAATATTCCAGTTTTCTACGAACTCGATTTTAGAATGACGGCCACAGTCCACCCCGCTTTATAATATTCCCATTTTCTATGAATGAAAACGGATCTGGCCGTCACCCTACAAAGGCTCCAAAAGGTGCTCTTCCAGTATGTGATCTACCAAGTCTGCAATCTACCAGTCTATGACAGTGATCTGCTATTTATAGCATGCGATCTACGAGTAGATCGTGTGGAGCAAAAACCATTAGATATTTTAACCCTTTTACCCCCGGGGTATTTGGAAATTTCCAACCCTTAACCCCCAGGGGGTTATTTTTCCCCCCAGCACATTTTGCAGTATATTTTTTTTAAATTGCTCTAAAAGCCTTAATTTTTGTCATAGAGAGGTCAGGTTGGTCTCATTCTCTTGGAAAATGCCTGAATTTTCTCATAAAATTATCAAAAATATGAAAAAAAAATTTTATAGCATTTTTTTGCAAGGATGTACTGGTACGTCCATGGGGGTAAAGGGATGGCTTTTGTGAAACGTACCAGTACGTCCTTTGGGGGTAAAAGGGTTAAAAAATATCCCTAATATTAAGACCAACATGGCAGGCACAGCTCTATAAGTACCGCTTGCCAGTACAAAGGAGCAGCGATATATTTTGCTCATTGCGAGCGAAGTAAGCCATGATGGAGCAAAAACAGCTCGGTAGATTATTGAAACGAAAACAACTTGGTAGATCACGTATTGGAAGAGCACCCAAAAAGATGTGCATTGGAAAAGTCAAAATTACTAACGCTTAAAAGTGGAGGATTTTCAACAGCAAAGAAAAAATGAAAAAAAGATGTAGTCTATATAAAGAGTAAAAAATCAAGATACTTACAGAGTCTCTGGCTTGTACATCTTAATAAATACATATATACCACCAGGATCAGTCTAGAGTAACAAATACAAATATAATTTTCCAGGTTAAAAAGTGTCTTTATTTAAAATACAGTAAAAATACCAAAAGGCGGCACAGGTCTTAAGCAACTCGTGAATGCTAAAACAGTTTTGGGGTTTGGTAGTTGAAGGATTTCCTGCCATCAAATTATAAGGTTGCATAAAATACATTTTTTTCAACAATGAAATGCAAATGAGAATTTTAATAATGAATTATTTTATTTCTATACTCACTTCATGTTGATAGTTCTTCCCCAGAAGCTCATTTTAATCAACATATACCCTTAATATTTATAAGATTTATGAGAGTACTCTAACCTTAACTATATTGCATTATTTATACTAAAATACATCCCTCTTTTTCCTTCAATTGCAACCCACCTTCAACAGTGTGGGAGTCAGGAATCTAAGCATCAGGAAGATTCATTGAAATAAAAGATATTCTAATAATAAAGTTTCTTATATCTATACTCACTTGATTTCATATAGAGTACTTTTCAATCCTCCATCCCAAGAGGAGGGATAAGGTGGACTTTGAAACTGTAAACTGTACTTCCTAACGAGGCAACCTGAGGTTCTTACCACTCACCGCTAGAGGGTTCTATTCTTCTGTTAAGGGCATGTATTGGCTGAAGAGAAAGCATTAGGAAAAGTCTTAAAATCTTATAAATTTTATGGGTGACGATTAAACGGAGCTTCTGGAGAAGCAATACGAACATTGGGGAAGTTGCATCGAAATATCTAAACACTCACTTATGCTAAAAGTGTACAAAGAATGCATAAACTGGGTCGCTAAAAACATGGACTTTCAACGATGCTCACCCAAAACTACGCTGAACAAATTATTAGCAATTTAGCATGTGTTGAAAAGTATGTGGTACATAGTATTACATAATCTAATAATACCCAGATATTAAGATTAATCTTCTACATCTTTTTAAGGCTACAAAATTAAACACTTGAATTGTTAGAGATCTGAGCGTAAGTTTTATGTCATCCTATTCAATGGAAATACCTTAAAATTAATGGTTCATTACCACTTGCAAGAATATACTAAATATCCATAATTTTTCAGCAGAATACAAGAAATATTAAAACATATATATATATATATATATATATATATATATATATATATATATATATATATATATATATATATATATATATATATATATATATATATATATATATATATATATATATATATATATATATATATATATATATATATATATATATATATATATATATATATATATATGTCCAGATCCTGACGAAAAAAGTAAGTATTTGATGTTTTACTGTATTACTAAAGAATTATACAAAGCATGGGTTTAAACCTCACCCCCAAAAAGGTGGGGGGGGGTAAAAGATGCAAACAATTATGGCCACAAAATCAAATAAAATCATGGTATAAAGACCATGAGCTTTGGCAAACACTAAATATATCAAACTATGAAGTGGGATGCACTCAAACATACAGCATGAAGATTGCTCACAGAGAATCAAACTACAGTGCTTAAAACTATTTTCATATATTGTTAAGTCAAACAGTCAAACTTTGTGCTCGAGAACCTTAAAAAATCTCCGAATCCGAATTTCTAGCCGTAGTTACTATCATGTTTTGGCACCTTCCTCGAGCTGTCGATCTCCAAACGGAAACACACGAATCACTACCACATCAAAAAATGCATATTGAATGTAAAAATGGGTCCATTGTGAGGTGCACAGAGATCTGGCCGTCACGCTAATGACAGCAATCCTTAATCTGCATAATGGTATGATTACATTATATACATACATGTTTATCCTGCCTTGTCAAAATAGCAGCTGTCAAAATGACCGATTAACACTGTTCGATACACGGATTCGAAATCAATTTACCAGGGCGGCTCCGCCAATAGCTAAAGGGGGGAAGCCGTCCCTTTCAAAGAGTAATAATACAGTATATGAATACAATAGATGGATATATATCTAACGTACTAAAATCTAAACAGGGTGGTAACATAACAACTTTCGAGTTTTGAGTGTACAGTATATAGAAGGATAATTTCTTTCTTGACGTCACTTACAGCATTATCATCTGCCGGTAAGAAAAGCACCTGACATTTGTATATATATTCAGTTATATTCAGTACTTAAACCTATTGCTAACCTAATATACCATTCAGTATTTAGTGTGTTTGAGATCTGAAATAGGGTTTTGGCAAGAGATGAAAAAGGGAGAGGAAGAAATGGTCAGAATGCTAGGAGGGCCACCTCTGGAATCATGAACACAGAGGATAGATAAAGACTTAGAAGTGATGGGAGTTTCAAGCAAAGAGAGCAGAGGCCAGAGGAGAATAGAGACAACTCATTTCCTATCGTCTGGCCCCCAGGAAAGGGAAAAAGGCGACATAAAGATGTTTTACGTTTTATTGCTAAAAGTAATTCACTCCCCAAGAAATTATGTCTTTTTATGTCGGTGATTGAGAGGAAGTTAATATCGAGGAACTTAATTTTAAATACTCAATTACAGCGGTCTTTTTCCCACATAATGTAAACCAAGTACTGTATGTGAATTTCAACTCTAGATCGCTACACTAGCTTAGAAACGTAACATATAAGAATAACGGTACAGCCAATTCCTACCTAACACTTGGAGAGAGAACATAATGAAACAAAGGATACAGATTTATAGCTAAAGGAATGTTATATACTGTACTGTACTTTATAAAATATCTAACAAACTTATATTCCCAGCTATACAACCCTCTACTTTACTGAAGACATCACGGTTCCAGTATGTCGTGCACTATAGTCTATTTCTTTTAACGATGCAGATTTGCACCGACTCGCAGCGGTGCCCTTTTTGCTCGGAAGAGTTTCCCGATCGCTGATTGGTTGGACGAGATAATTCTAACCAATCAGCGATCAGGAAACTTTTCCGAGCTAAAAGGGCACCGCTGCGAGTCGGTGCAAATCTGCCTCACTAAAAGAAATGGACTGTAATTTAGAGTAGTCATTCACTAAAAAGAAAATATTCTCAAGTATTTTTTGAAGTGATTACCCAAAATTTAAATTAACAACCTTGAATGTTTACAAAAACCCTCGTACAAATTTGGAGATACCACTTTACGGAATGGGGATTCTACCGGGTCACGTCCCAGTTGAACTTAGATAGAAGGCTCTGTTTCAGAGGACACTTTACTTTCCTGAGTTCTGGAGAAACATTTGAACTGAAGCTTAATGACGATCGCCTGGGTTGTCTGCGACAAGAAAAATAAATCAAAGCCCCAAATGATGCCCCATCAATCATACCATTTGTTTCCCTTAGTCTTTTCATTACTAAAGCCACAGCTGAGAACCAAATTTTAAATGATACTAAACAGTAGCAACTGTTCCCTCCCTCTACTGACAGGTGAACCGTAGGAGCTACCATCTATACCTTGCATAGCACAATGAAGACTAACAAATCTTTTGCATAAATCCCATAGAGTGGCATCATCTACAGTGCCTTACATACTGTACTGTAGACAAAACAAGATGAAAAATTAACGACCAAAAAGCGTAAATCTAGCAGTGGTCAACGCTCAGAGAGTGGAGTCAGAACTAAAAGAACTGGGACTCGGTTCCCTTCAAAAGCAAACACAATGCCTCCTTTCTGTTCATTTGAATTTTGACATAAGATGGGAAAATTAATAGATTTATATTTTCATACAATAAATAACATCAATACAGTACATTTCTAATGAGTTGAAAAAAAGGAAGGGATGAGATAATAGTAAAAGGGGCCTACAACACAAGTCAAAATCATAAGTGTGATATAAGCACAAGGACTCCCACCATTGACCATTGAGGATATTTACTCATTGCTAGTATTATGGCACCAGTAAAATGTTTGTAAAAGAAAATAACATAAATTACTCAAAATAAAGAAAAAAATTTCTTTCACAAAATCTGTGACTTCCGTATAAGAAGTGGAAAACTGCTAGTCAGAGTCAAATATACGTTAACGAGACGTATGGTTAAAATAGAAGAAGTCAACACCCCCTCATAATACAAATAGACAAACTACTTCAACTTTACTAGTCACAATAAAAAAGTTTGCATCCATACAATGAATATGAATGATAATAGAGAGAAGAAAACTCTATATAAAGTCTGAATAAAAACTTAATGCGAAACAAGTTGTGAATTAATATTCCTTCTTGCTAGGAGGTAAAAATTTAGTTACACAGTATTCATAAATATCTAAACCTTATGTAATTTTTCTTTATTCCATTGCATACAGCTCCCTTTTATAATCGACATTTCCCGCAGCGGTATCTTATTCTTCAATTGAGTATTTTTCATCTAATTAATAAACTATTCTGATTCTCACCGATGGATAAGCTTCGAGGTACGACCTACATGGCTAGCTGTATTACTGCAAAACCTTAGTGTGACCCTGAATTTTAGGGTGGTTTGACAACATGACTTATTCTGGTACAGTAAATTAAATACAGTACCTTCCTAAAAGATGAATTATTCAAAACTGGAGAACTTTTATCAACTTCAACCCCTAATCATCCTGAATAGGCTGCAATTTCATACAAACATAATTTCGATACGCTTATTTTGTTAGACACAAAGCAAATCCCCTACCTCTACCTGGGTAGACACACCACTATTAGAGTGAATTGTCAGACTGAATCCAGCACAGTAAGTAAGAAAGAGAGGTGGGCTTATGCCATACGGAGACCCTGATGAGGGGAGTCACCTACAGTGTTAACAACTCAAAAGGTTCTTTGGAGTATCCCTTTGACACCAAGCTCCTAATGTCTCACTCTTAGACTTTTCATCTATTTAAAGGTTGAATGGCACAGGCAAGGGACAGCGACATTGCCCTATCAAGCAGGACAATGCCCTACAAACTAACCATATATACATATAATCAGCGGCCAAGCCCCCTCTCCACCCAAGCTAGGACCAAGGAGGGTCAGGCAATGGCTGCTGATGACAGCATATAGACCTGTAGGCTACACCAAACTCCCCATCCTTAGCTACAAAGGATGGTAAGGTTGCAGCGACCAAAGAAACCAACTAGCTTGAGCGAGACTCGAATCCCAGTCTGGCGTTCACCAGTCAGGGACGTTACCACATCAGCCGCCACAAGACCGCAGTATCTACCCAAGTGGCACCTGTCGTTTAATTAAAAGCCTTGTAGATGATCCACACGGGAAAGTAGCAAAGGAACATACGTAAAGGATTTCCCTCAATATCTAGGCAAGCTCGACTACCTTCTGTTTGTACAAATTTGTAAAAAAGACAAAATATAGACCAATGTATAAGCTATGCCTGGTACGGGTGTTTATGTATGAAACATTAGATGCTTTGATAAATATTCTTATTTATTGATGCACATACACAGTATATCTCTATGCAAATGAGCTGTTGTGTATCAAAAATATCTTTTCTTCATGAGAAAGAAAAGATGTATGATTGAATACATGGATATTCCAGGTGCTTACGTTTGGGTGACGACTACAGTGCCGAAGATGTCTGACAGAAAACTATTAACATATAAGAAATGAACACCGAAGGTATAAGAGCCACATAGATTAAAAAGGGTCACTAAAGGTATGAAATATTGCATAGAATGTTTTATAAATATTCAGCATACACATGAAGGACAAAAACAATAAAAATTCTATGAATAACCAAATCCTGCAGACACCAGAAGACAAAAATTAACACCTGTAGAAAATTATGTGATATGTTTCAATCAACTCATAATTTAGGAGTTATTTATGAGTTCCAAGTTTCCACTGTTTCCTATTATAGAATCTAAGATTAAAAATATCACACTAAATTTATCCAACTGCGGCAAAGATAAGCCTAAAATGGCACATCAAAATAACGCATCACTCACAATCCGAACAGAACTGAGAAAAACTTCCGTTATACTGTAGTACTGTAAAGCTCTTTTTATGGTAAGAGGAAAATAGTACAAGAATTCTTAGTAAACTAGGCCTTCTGTCATTAAGAATCAGATGAACAATGGATGCAAAAGACATTTTGAGAAGTAGCCATTTAAAATACAGATGTATTCTTCATGGGAAGAAAATTTCCTTTATTAAAGACAGTGCCTAAAAACCTTGATTAAGTAGTGCCTAAAATTATACTACTTTAGTAAAAGCATACAATTAAGAGGAGACAAACCATTGCAAAAATGCATAAATAACTTGTAATTTGTCAAAAAAAATTCAGTTCATAAGTCTGATTCACACACATTTGAGACATGTCTGAGGATGGAGTTTAACCTAAAATTATCATTATTACATCATTTCATCTCTTTATTGGATCAGTTTAAAATTACTGACTTCCTATTTGCACAGTTTCTCCTCATCCGCGAGATATGTAACCCCAAAAATAGTCCCGTATCGTTAATTGTTTACAGCCGGCCACCCAACCCCCCCAAAACACCAAAAAGAGGCTCATAGAATTACTTCATGACCCAGAAAACAGCTAAATAATTTGCCTATATATAATTTGCAATATTAACTCGGTAATTTCCTTATATTGTAGGTACTTAAGTATTTCGTGTTCTTGTACGTACATATCGGACATTACAGTACAGTGCAGTATATGGTAAACAATTGGAAAATGTGAGTTTCTCAGGGACAAGGAAATATAGACCTATATTTATATAGGTTGTGGGGTTGCTTGCTATATATATATATATATATATATATATATATATATATATATATATATATATATATATATATATATATATATATATATATATGTATATATATATATATGATATATATATATATATATATATATATATATATATATATATATATATATATATATATATATATATATATATATATATATATATATATAAGTGTGTGTGTGTGTTTTCTAACTCTAATCTAAAAGTTTAACATGTTTCTTAAAAAGTTCCATAAAAGAAATGAAGCAACTTAAATCATTCCCTATTTTTTGGCCATTTCAATTGGCCCTTTTCTCTATATTCCAATCCAGTCAGGATTATAAAAAGTGGAACGGACCTTTAATAAATTGAATTTGGTTAATCTCTTCACACACTAACAACGACCTCTTTAGATTAACTAAAAAATCACCCTTTCTATTCATGTATAAACTGCCTCTGTCAGTTTCTTATCCCACTTTACTTCAAAAGGAGAGCCATAGTGTAATGGCCAAAATATAGTGAATAATTTGATTTCCTTAAGTTTTGTTTATAGTTCTTTTTCTAGATATATAGTATATATATATATATATATATATATATATATATATATATATATATATATATATATATATATATATATATATATATATATATATATATATATATATATATATATATATATATACAATAGAAAGATATATATTTACATTTAGTTTATATGGTTATACACATTTGAAAAATAACAAAATCCTTCGTATCATTTCCAAACAATAAAATCTTAAGTAGAGTAGAGAAATATGTACAGGCTGTTCCCACTAATCATAATGAGATATTTCTTGCAAACTTCACAGCACTGAGTACGGACTAACACAAGTCATGCTCCGGGCCTTCCTTGGCCAACGAGCACGTACGCATCCATGGGCCAGCCAGGGCCAAAAATATCAGCCTTATAAATGACTTTTTTTCAGTCTACTCCTATATCTATGACTTCTAAGAAAATAAAAATATAAATCAGACTAGAATTCACATTGTCATGCACTACGTTGCCTTTTGAAATACTGTACTCAATAAATACAAAAATAGACGAGTGTTGAAAAGAAGGAAACTTAACAAAACCATCTAGGTTGTACGGAATATAATGAACCCAGCATCATGAGCTGCTGTGTTTTCGTTAAAGGCTACTGGGAAAGGTGATAAAGAAAAGCAAATGGCAAAATTGACGTACACATCAGAAACCAGCATAAATGAATGCGGGTCAACAAATCATATCGTTAAACTTATAAGCACATGACACTGATGACCAAGACTTGCCGCCCTCGATCACTGTGGAATCCAAATGTGTTTTGTCTTTTAATGCTTAATACCTGAAGATGCTGTTTTCCCAGAGGAAGTGGGGTTCCTCAAGACATTCCCTGATACAGTACCTTTTCAGCGAACATAACGTATTCAGTGTTACGGCAAATTTTACTTAGGTCCAAGCTGGAAGCACGCCAAAGTCATTCACAACCATCAGCTGAAATGTTAAACAAAAAACTGAAATCATTCACAAGCACCAGATGAAATATATGAACAATTAAATACCACAAAATACCATTTCATAAGAATTAAGTGTACAATCATATATACTCAGTATATATCTTCACAAAATCAATAAAATATCTCATTTTCTCACCATAATCAAGTCAATAACAATTCCTCATAATTGAAAATAAGGGAAAACGGCACATACACAAATTCTCAAAGCCAACAAAACAGAAAGTTCCCAAAAGCTTACTATAGTTGCTAGTCAATTTAGAACATTTCATACAAACATCACACAATCAGACTTTGACATTCAAAACACAAGCAAATGCTAAAAAACCTTAAGAAATTTCTGCACCCTTCATGACCTTCCATAACCCCTATTTTCATATACTGTATAACTAAAAACATACAAATTTTGAAAACAATTTGTATTTCTCTTAGCTTCACAAACCCGAATCATTTAAAGGGTTAGCTCTAGTGCAGCTTTTGTCATGACCAGATGTTGTGAAAATAGGTTTTCCAAAGTAATGGGAGAGGCGGAAAACACAAGCGGTTGGCAGACATCACCATCTGGTTGCTCCAAAGAGCTGGAACTGGCCTGACAAATCGAGCCCGAATCCCCGTAGGGAGCATCTACTCCACAGGTGAGAAGGGCCTAGCTTGCGGACAAAAGAGGGTCTTTACCCCTGGCAGAGCAGCTCAGTGTTTCAAACATTACAGCTTTCAGTGCTATGAGCTTAGAAGACTGACCTAAGCTAGCTTCTGGGTTTTCCTTGTGTTCCCGCATTAGGAGGCCAAAAGCTAAAGTGACAACAGGATCACTGATCTACCCCCACTAAATATCGGAAGGGTTGTTTACCTCGTTAAAAGTCTCATATAATAAAGAGCGAAAGATTTTTAGGTGTCGGAACAATTTAAATTTTAGCCAGCCAGTGACAACGTGGAAGGAAGAAGTCTGTGTTCAACCACGGCTGAGATCAAAGTGGTGAAGGTATGAGTGAGAGGGTGAGTAGTGTTTCTTCCCGCTACCATTGGTAACAACTGTAACGGTTGTTAACACCTCATTAAAAGTTTTTATAGCCGTATGCCAGCTTGTGCTGATTTCTTCTCCTAAGTAAAGAACATGAGACCATGGTGAGGGGTAGATGGAGATGGTTTGAACATGCTCTTCATACTCCCCAAGAGAGATTAGTTATCCAAACTGTCAACTGGGCTCCAAAAGGCACTAGAAGAGTTGGAAGACCCAGTCTACATGGATGAAGACTATGAAGTGTGAAGTGGGAGATGATTAATGGAAAAGTATTGATTTAAAAGCTCCAGATAGAGATGACTGGCGAAATCTAACCGAGGCTCTTCTCCTCGATAGGCGTAGGAGATGATGATGATGATGATGTGAAGAACGTACGTTTTATATTCTGTGTAGGAACAAACAGACAATGTAATGCTAAAATATTACCAACGTTACAGTCACATATATGACACAGGTCAATAAAAAGAGTCTATTTAAAATCTGCCTCGATTCAATTTACCTTGTGCTAGGAGAGACGGTGAGTCATAACGGCCGCGGCCGACCTAGCAATGAGACCCCAGAATTTGGAAACAATTCGCATAGGCCACCAGCAAACTTCCATCACAGATATTGCACTAAACCAGTGTTGGACATAATCTGTATTTGTTATTAAGGAAAGCGAACATGATTCTCTTACAGTAGTACATTCCTGTGTACAGTACATACAAATAAAAAGACTTAACGCTATAAATTCAAGGCTAAGGAGTGAATGATTACTAAAGAAAAAAACTCAACTGTGCTTCCTAGTTGATAAAATAAGTAAAAACTATTCTATGCAATTCTTTAAATGAGAAATTAGATCATTTTGAGAGTTGATTCCTCTCATCAACTGCTTACAATGGACTTGTCAAAAAAGCCTTACAACAAACTAAAGAAATTTACAAGGGAAGAATTCAAATTCTTAACTGCTTTAAAATATCACAAATCTTAATAATAATTTATATTTTTCTTAGCTATAAAATCCTGAGTCCTTCAATAAGGGAATGTCTTCAGCTGAGTTAGAATGGATGTTGAAATCGTTAACAAGTTTGTTAACGACAGGTGATGAGAGCAGACGACTAGCGCCACCCACTCTCCTGTCAGAGACTTCACTTTTGATTCTCAGGTTGTCGAGTTGGTATGTTTAACTTTAAAGGTTTGTATAACTATGAAAAATAAAAATTACTTTTAAAAGAGTTCTCTTGCTTGAGGGTACACTCGATCACACTATCTTATTCTCTCCCTCTTGTTTTTTTAAAGCTTTTATAGTTTATATATGTGAGATCTATTCTAATGTTGTTACTGTCCTTAAAATATTTTATTCTAATTGTTTATTACTTATATTGTATTATTTCCTTTCCTTACTAGGCTATTTTTCTTGTTGGAGCCCTTGGGCTTATAACATCCTACTTTTGCAACTAGAATTGTAGTAGCTTAGCTAGTAGTAGTAATAATAATAATAATAATGATAATAATAATAATAATAATGATACTTTATTTCTTATTATACGTATACAAAGCTTTCGTCCTTTAAAATATGGAGCCTCGCTTATTGTTGGGTAGGAAGCCCCTCTAAAACTAAGCAGCTTGGTTATATTTCTTCCCTGAAATACGCCAGTACCCCTGGACCCATACGGATGAGATGGAGACAAGATCAGGAACCTCCTATCACCCCATAGGGACGAGTCAGTTGATAGGTGTGAGCCAGTACTTGATTATGTACCTGGTACTCAAGCAATAAAGGAATCTTTCTCCCCTGGAAGGGAGACGCAATCTGGATTGAAATATAAGTCGCATGATGGCCAATAGTTCGTAATAACTCCACCACCCTTCCCCTTATTAAAGAAGGATGGAGTAGAAACACTTCTTACAGATCCAGTCTAATCAGAATGGGAGTCACACATGAAGATTACCAACATCAATGTCAGATAGAAAAGCCCTCTGAGAGTGCAGACCTCCACCACAGCAGCTTATTTCTCAAAACCAGCTTGCCTTTGAAGAATCAATTAATCATTTCCAGCTCTTTACAAAACAGTTTAAAATCTCTGCAAATCTCCTTACTTTACGATTAAATTTGTGGTCGTATGGTTGATGAACAGAATTTGACCTTTTGCTTGACCTTAACGTATTAATTAGCATGGATTTACATACACTCAAATATGAACCAAGTTGAAGTCTCTGTGACAACGATGTCCAAACTTATGGCTGACTATGTGAATTGGACATTTTGCTTGACCATGATCTTGACCTTGACCTTCCAAAATTTAATCATTTCCAGCTTTTCACATAACATTTAATCCCTGCAAGTTTCATTACTATGTGATTAAAACTGTGGCCAGGAAGCTGTTCACAAACAAACACACTTAAAGGGGCAAAAACATAACCTCCTTCGTTGGCGGAGGTAATAATCAAGCATTTAACAATACAAATGTTTTACCTCTAATTGAGGGGGAAGACAGAAGTTGAAAAGCCAGTCATTCTACCTTTTCTCCAGACTTATATCAAACCTATTTTCTATCCGTATTGCAACTGGGCTGGCTACACAACTACTTGACCACACACCACAGGGCCAAGAAAGGATGGATTGAAGGACTTGTAGGTATATTCTCTTGAATAGAAGTCTGTGAAGATTATTTGGCATTTCCAACTCCATCTATTGGCCAACAGCAAGATTTCTCAGTCTAAAGTAGAACTTTGTGAGATCTGATTTGAGCTAGTACCTAGTACCCCTCAATTGTTGGAGCATATGCTCTTTGATTGTCTCATGAAGCCAGAAGTAGACAGTGTTCTTGGCCGCCTCTTTCTTGATTCTGTCAGCACTCTGGAAGAATTGCTAACACTCAAAACCGAGATGTCCAGTCTTCTTCAGAAAACACCGGAGATACCTCGCAGGGCACAAAAGCCTCTCGATTACCAACCAATGTTTCATGAAGCGAGGAAATGGAGGTCTTAAACCTGGAGTTTGGTTATGAATTGAGACATGAAACATACAACTCCCCAACTCTCTTCACCAAAGCTAGAGATAGAAAAACATTCTTGAGAGTAAGATCTCTGTTTAATGACCTTCTCAAAGGCTTATACAGGGCACATGTATGAGACTTGAAAACATGGGTTACGTCCCACTGGAGTTGGCAAGATTGCTTGAAGCTCATTACAAGCATAGACAACTCCAATGTGGAGAAAAGGTCTAAGTTCTTCAGTCAGAAGGCAAGGCTCAATATTGAAAAATAGCATTTCCCAGCCGCAACTGAGAGGTACTTTTGGGCGAAGATAGATGAGTAAGTCTGCTATCTGCACAAGAGATGCTACGCGATAAAGATACCACATTCAGCTAGGGGCCATCTGGGAGCAATCAGTTTCCTCTAAGAACTGGTGTGTGATCAGCCAGAGAATCCGACTGAACGGGGGAAAGACGTTGGTATCAAGATGATCCCATGGTTGTTTCCCATAACACTGCCCATGGATCTGTTGTTAACTACTTCAATTAACAATTTCAATGGACATCTCAGCTATACTGAAAACATTCCCCTATCTTAAAGGAAGAAATATTTGTATACACATAGGAACAACTAGAACTTAAGTCAAGAACTAACCCACATTTACTGTGACATCTATCGGTAAAAAATTTTCATAGCACACATAGGCAAATTAAGGGCCTTCTCAAGTCACACAAACCATATGCAGGATTAAATTTGTGTTCACTCAGGGACTGGAAAATTAAAATTTGTTCACATGAGATCAGATAAATCAGAGCATCGATAAAAGGATATAATAACGTCCAAGGTGGGTGTCCTCCGTTCACGTAACGTACGTACGAAAAGCCATCCTTCGGTTTTCCCTTAATATTATAATAGTACGGTAAAAACGTGTGGCGTCTGAAAAAGACAAAAAAATTGAGATAAAAAGATATTTTTCAGTGTAGAAGGGCAAGCACATTAAATATCTGTACATTTATAAACCAAGTATTTCTTTTTATATAAAATATCATAACTTAATGAGGAAACTTTATCACTCTAGATGCTGTGGAGATATAGCTAAGTAATTTTTATTTTTTCTAATTATATAAATCTGAGTTCTTTACATAGGAGATAGATAACAGCACAAGCTGGAACACGGCAATAAAACTTTTAACGAGATAAAGACTGGTCCGGTTGGTACCAGTGAGTAACGGAGAAGCACCAGCTCCCCGCTCATTCATGACAACCCCACTTTGATTGCAGACGGGACTTCAGGGGTAGGTGATGGCAGGTAAGATTTGTGTAAAGAACTCAGGTTTGTTTAGGTCGGAAAAATACAAATTACTTTAAAATCAGCCATTTGTTCCAAAAGGAATACAAACCGTCGTTCTTTACATAGAAGACTCACCCTATGGTGGGTGGAAGTCCTCTTTCCACCTGGCTGTCTGAGTAAAGATTAGGCAGTAATTTTAGTCTTCAGGAATCGTTTAAAACGTTATGGATGCAGTCTGAGCATAAACAACTCCGCCAAAGAAGAAATATCAACTCCTTTCAGTCTAAAGGCCCGACTCAAGGCTGAGCAATAACCTTTTAATTGTAATTCTCCAAAGTGTTCAGGATTAAAAAGCTCGTCAACTTTGTGAAGTATGCGATTGCTCTTTACCCCTGATTGCACAGGAACAGCGTGGAGAGAGGCCAAGGCCACACCTCCAAGGTTGCTGCCTCCGTTGTTTAGAGGGGAGGCTTGTGGCAGGAGCCCTTCTGACCTGTTTGATCATAGTGAATTCTCAGACTGGCAGGCATGGTTTAGAACGAGGCCCATGAGATCCGGTCACGGCAACTCCAACGAGGCATTCAATCCTGGAGTGCTCTAAAGTGCCAATCAATGGTCAAAGTTCCTCCAAAAGGCAGAGCCACGGTTGCCACTCCCAGGCCGTTAAACTCAGGAATGAAAGCAGGAACCTTCAGCACAGGGCTCTCTAACTCAGGTTAGTCTGACCCATTTGGAGTCCTCAAGACATCCAGCCCTCTGGGAACCTGATCCATCACTAAGTTCGAAGTCATGAGTCCAACAGTTCTGTGCCAAGGGCAGAAGAGAGTTCTGTATGAAAAAGTAATTGTACCAACTGTGATGTATAAATCAGAATTGTGTGGAATGAAACTGACAAAGACAAAAATTAAATGTGTTTGAGATGAAGTGTCTGAGGAGTACGGCTGGTGTATCTCAATTGGATAGAGTTAGAGAAATCAATTAGCTGCTAGAGTGGATATGAATATGTTGAGGTGGTTTGGGCATGTAGAGAGGATGGAAAATGGTCGTCTGCTGAAGGTGATGAATGCAAGTTGATGGGAGAAGTGAAAGAGGATGGCCAAGGTTCAGGTAGATGGATGGAGTGAAGAAAGCCCTAGGTGACAGGAGGTTAGATGTGAGAGAGGCAAGAGAGCATGCTAGGAATAGAAATGAATGGTGAGCAATTGTGATGCTGTTCCGATAGGCCTTTCTGCTTCCTCCAGTCACTTTGGTGACCGCTGAGGTAGTGGCAGTAGGGGATTCAGCATATGAAGCTCCATTGTGGTGGATAATGGGGGTGGGATTGTGGCACCCTAGCAACACTAGCCAAACTTGGCTGAGTCCATTTTCAGGCAAGGAGGAACAAAAGAAGATAAAAGTCCCCCTTTTTTCTTCTTAGTATTAAGAAATATAGTTTTAAAGTTATGTTTAATTTTACATAGCCTTCCAAAGCAAGAGTCCAGTTGTAACGTTAAGAAAGTAGCAAGTTTATTTTGAAAAGACTATTTGTCTGGTAGTAAGATCCAAGGGTGTGGGGTTTTCTTTGTTTTTTGCATCTCGCCACACAGTGACAGTGGAAGAATTTCCAGCTTCTGGAGGGGTGCAGTCAACACTGGGGGTACACCACGCACCACCAAAACCTGAAAAAGTCTGCTGATGCAGATGCGAGGGCTCCCGATACAGTATATACTCCCTCATGACCGAGCCAAGGTGTACACACAGGAGTGGCAGGAGCAGCTGTAGCCCCTAAGAGAATTGAAACAGCAAAAAGACTTCATTGTCGTCTTGGGCATTGCTAAGACAGACCGCAGCCAAAGCTTAGCTTGTTTCTTCCACCTAGGGGCACACAACTGCCACTGCACAGGAGGTCACGACCACCTGGTGCATGGAGATAATTGTGAACAATCATGTCCTCTACAAGAAGCACAGAGAGAGTAATTTATTTACTCATGAACCAGTTGCAGCGTCCACCCTTCCCTCGGCAAGTAAAAATCTTTTGCTTAACTTCCACACTTAAAATCCAACAACATTCACTTCCTTTAAAGAAAAAGTTTAATCAGGAGCTGGCAGTACATTAAATTTTTCCAGATGCCAAAACAGAATGAGGCTTTCGGACTGCTGAGGGAGGCGGGGCTTCTCACCCGCACCCTATACCAGTAATTCAATGACTCGTTAAACAATTCTAACGACTGAGTCTAGCTCTCGCTGAAACAGTCTATCTATTAATGGACGATGGTTTGTACGTCGCATAGGAACAAAGCTGTACATAGAGAAAAAAAAAAAAAAATACACCAGCATCATCAATAATAATCCCCACTAGTAAAACAAGACACCGTAACTTACACAAAGTTACGTCGTTGATAGAAATTGATTGCCTGTTGATTGGTGGTCAGGACATGCAGCAGAACAGCTTGTACTTTCGGTGATTCGTGAGCAGTGAGCTGAGCCAGATAGTTGTCTAGGAGAAGAGAGGCAATGCCATGGCCCCTATGTGAATCGGTTACGCCTAAAGTTAGGATGTAACCAATTTGTGTGTGGCCACTTAGAGTAGGGGGTAATATATCCTGATCCTGCAAAATAGAAGATGTTACAATAACTGTAGACCATACAGTTAAACGCAAAGTACTATACACAAATGTATATACTGTACCTAAAACTCCAGCCTATTAATATTACATGTAAAACGTGACTCATAATACAAAAAATCACGAAACGAAAACCATTTCGGAACGAATTAATTTTGTATCTTGAGGCATTACTGTACTGTACAAATATAAATTGTAGACATTACTGTAAAATTGCTTACCTCTTTGTTCATTTTGGACAGTGGCTTTGTCTCGGCCACCAACAACCCAATGATCTGGGCATGATATGTCGCAGCCAGGGCATAGAATCTCGGATTGGTCGTAATATCCTCATACCAAACATCCGGATATTCAATTGGGAACCACTGACAGCACAGGGCTTTCACCTGGAAAAATAAACTATAAGTCTCTGAAGGTTTTCTAAAATGCCAGTTAAAAGTTGTCATATTTCATATTGTAGATACCAAGTTTTCCATCTTCTAAAGTACTGAGCCAAAGATTTGAAATGTTAGTTAGGTCACCAGAGTAATTATTAACTATATTGCTTGTTGAGTAACCCAATGTTGGAGTTAGAAACTGATCTCTCCCTCATAACAAGGAGTAACTACATCTTGCAGAGTAAAACTTACGCGGATTGAGATCACTTCTGAAACAATTATAGGCTATGCTATGAAACAATTAACCTGTTCATCTATCTTGGATAAATGAACCACTGTACAACATAAACATACGACTTACCTCGGGCAAATCGCTCGGGCACAGAAATCTAAGTTTCAGCTCAGCCAGGGAACAGAGTGGCACCTTTCCCAACTTACTACTGCCACTTTGTGCTATTGCCCTGTGAATGCAAGATATATTAATGACACACTAAAATGTCATTACAAAGTTACAAATTCAAAGTAATTCTTATTTTTTCCAAGCATATAAACCTTAGTTCTTTACCATAGGAGAAGAAATCACCGCAGGATGACATACAGCTATAAAAATGTTTAACGAGGTGTCAAAAACCAGCCTATTGTTAACGAGTGGTAATGCAGATAAGCCCCTCCTTGCTCACTCATACCTTTCTCACTTTGATCACAGTCGGGATTTTCCCCTGGTGGCTAGGTGATGGCAGGTAAAAGTATGTGTAAAAACTACAGGTTTGTAGTTAGGAAAAATAATAAATTTGGGTAAATATAAATTATACTTTAATTTCTAACCAAATACATGAACCATTCATTTTTCCTACTCGCTATCTTGTGTTTTATGGATTTCTGACCATGATTATTGGGGCAAACCACCCGTTCATTAGTTTTGAGGCCCCATATATAAAGACAACTATGGGGGACCCCAATGGAAAACCGGGGTTCTTTTAGGTTAGGAAATGCCCAAAAAGGAGTGATTTGCAGCAATAATAATGGTCAGAAATGCAAAATAAACATTAGATAACCAGTTGGAAAAATACATATATATGGTTCATGTAAGTGGCTGAAAATTAAAGTACCATAATTATCTAGGATTCACTTCATATCCTTCAACTGGTTTTTGCTCCACCGTGCACTCGCTTCACTCGAGGGAAAAATAAAAAACTGCAAGCATCGTATATACTAGCAAGCGGCAATGTTGAGCTGCGCTTGCAATCCCTGTGGCTCATTATTTCGGGGTTATCTTTTATTTTCACATGGGTAACAATTGCTATACACTGAACGGAGAGTGTTTCCATCCTAATTAATTGCCGACATAGATGAAATTACACTAAATTTCGAAATAGATTGTACTTCCCTTAAGTTCCCTCTTGGAGACGTCTTCATGTGATGGTAGTTTAACTCAAACTGGAGGGACGGGAAGAAAGAAAATGGCTGTTGCAGAACAACATCCGGGAACTTGTGCATTAATATTTGGAAGCTCCTAATTGGTTATGAAAGCCAGGTAATGATTACGTCATACTAAAAAAACAGAAAAGCTGGCCAATGCGAATGCAAGCAATGCCTACGCAGTTACCACAGTAACTCGACATCAGTCTCCCAAATGTAAACATTGGACTTAGAGATAGACTTCACATTTTAATCGACAGTTATGTAAGTTATTATCCCCCAAAGCCCCCATTAAACATATAGAGAAAAATACCAAACTAGCCAGCACTCGTTCACTTCTTATAGCGAATTTCTGTTTTGCTAGTAATTAAAGTATCATATTTTAACCCTGTTACCCCCAGGCTATTTGGAAATTTCCAACCCTTAACCCCCAGGGGTTATTTTTTTTCAAGCACATTTTGCAGTATATTTTTTTTTAAATTGCTCTAACAGCCTTAATTTTTGTCATAGAGAGGTCATGTTGGTCTCATTTTCTTGGAAAATGCCTGAAGTTTCTCAAAGAATTATCAAAAATATGCAAAAAAAAATGTAAATAGCAGTTTTTTAAAAGGACATACCGGTACGTCCATAGGGGTAAAGGGATGAGTTTTGTGAAACATACCAGTATGTCCTTTGGGGGTAAAAGGGTTAACCAAAATGTGGAAGGGATTTGTATTTTTCCTTAATCTCTCTCCCCCAATAGGTAAGTAGGTAAGAATATGGCTCCAAGGTTAGGTTAGGCGGGGAACCCTACGTAAGGTAGTGTTCTTGTAAAGGTTAAAAGGTTAAAGGTGTCTGGTTTCAGTTCCAGTTCCATCAGAATAGATGCTCACCAGAACGTCAGCCGGGCAAGCCCAACCCCCCACTGGGGTGCCCTACCACAGCAGTAGCCTCCCCAGTAAACAGCTTAAACTCACGGCCCTGGGCGGGGACCGATCTCTTGCCACGAGAATGCGAGGCAAACACGTTACCACTGTACTAGCCAGGAGGCACCTCTTTCCTTTTAAAAGGTGATTTTTCAGTCGTACGTTTCGGAATTTTAATATACAGGTATTCAAATTTGAAAAATACGAGTTTCCTCCAAACCTTCATTAGGAATATAGTACTACAGTAAATGGGGTGCATGTATGATAGCGGGCACCAGTATGTGTGATGTCGGCTGGCTAGGATTACGGCAGTGTAAAGGGGGGGGGGGGGGTGTCACAGGGTATGTTAGCCCCTTCGGTAAGTAGGTAAGGATACAGCTTGTAGGTTAGGTTAGATGGGGAAGTTTAAGTTCGGCGACGTTCTTGAGTAGAGATTTTGCAGAAATCAGACAGTTTTTGTAATACAACGTCCACGTCTTACGAACGACTGGTAATTAGGAAGAAAATTCCCATTTTCTATGCAAGCGGGAGGAACTGCCCGCTGATATATAGAGGATCACAGTAAATATTTACCAAAATTTTAATTAATGACCCAATCGTTACCAACTAACTACATAGTCTCTAATTAACCTAAACTGCTTAGTGGCACCTTAATGCATCGATAAGGTTAGTAAGTTTTATGGACGAAAACTGCAGTGAGTTATCCTGGGTAATATAAGACTGTCTAATGTTTAAAAACTGCCCAATTTCAACCTTTTCTAATTTATATTTAAATAGTGCATCTAAACCAACACGAGAGTAATTTAATCTAAAACATGAACCAATAACTATGCCTTGCCTAACCCTACCCAGACCTTTCCACGAAACTAAAATACTTTTTGGCTTCTCTCTTTTTATTCATCAATTATACCTTAAAATCACAATGTTTACTCACCTGTTGCCGTAACTCATGGATATCTCGATGATGAGTCAAGCTTTTTGCAATAAATTAACATTATATATCGCTCACAACAGCTGATATAACCTGTCCTCTTTTGTTTACAGAAATCAGCTGATTCCCTTCCCCCGTCATAGATATGTTATTGCATCTAGATCGGGCATTTAGATATACAAATATGCGATAGTAAATAGAAGGGATATTTCAATTCTACAAGTGTATGTGTATATAAATATAGTGTTTATATATATATATATATATATATATATATATATATATATATATATATATATATATATATATATATATATATATATATATATATATATATATACATATATATATATATATATATATATATATATATATATATATATATATATATATATATATATATATATTCTACTACCGAGATAATTCTGCGAGAGATTTAATAATGAATCCTTTAGCCAGACAGTACTACATTGGATCCCTCTCTTTGGTTATTATTATTATTACTACTAGCTAGGCTTTAACCTAAGCTGGATAAGCAGGATGCTATAAGCACAGAGGTTCTAACAGGTAAAATATCCCATTGAGGAAAGGAAAAAAGCAAAATAGAATGTTCTAAAAAGAGTAACATTAAAATAGATATCTCCTATAAAAACTATCATAAACTTTAACAAAACAAAAGGAAGAGAAATTAGATAGAATAGTGTGCCTCAAGCAAGAGAACTCTAACCCAAGACAGTGGAAGACCATGGTACAGAGGCTGTGGCACTACCCAAGACTAGAGAACAATGGTTTGATTTCAGAGTGTCCTTCTCCTAGAAGAGCTGCTTACCATAGCTAAAAAGTCTCTTCTACCCTTACCAGGAGGAAAGTAGCCACAGGATAATTAGTGCAGTAACCCCTTGAGTGAAGAAGAATTGTTTGGTAATTTGTGTTGTCAGGTGTATGAGGACAGAGGAGAATATGTAAAGAATGAACCAGACTATTCAGTGTGGATGCGTTTAGGCAAATGGAAAATTAACCGTAACCAGAGATAAGGATCCAATGTAGTACCATCTGGCCAGTCAATAGACCTCATTACTCTCTAGCGGTAGTATCTCAACGGGTGGCTGATGCCCTGGCCAACCTACTACTTACGGCTCATTTGGTCTTTGCATACACATGCACCGAATAGTCTAGCCTATTCTCTCCCTGTTCTCCTCTGTCCTCATAAACCTTTAAACACTGAGATTACCAAACAATTCTTCTTCGCTTCAGTGGTTAACTACTGTAATGTAATTGTTCAGTGGCTACTTTTCCCTTGGTAAGGGTAGAAGAGATTATATAGGTATGGTAAGCAGGTCTTTTAGGAGAAGGTCACTCCAAAATCAAACCATTGTTCTCTAGTCTTGGGTAGTGTCATAGCCTCTGTATTATGGCCTTCCACTGTCTTGGATTAGAGTTCTCTTGCTTGAGGGTGCACTCGGGCACGCTGTACCATCTTATCTATCTTCTCCTTGTTTTATTAAAAGTTTTAATAGTTTATATATGAAAGACCTAACATGATATTTTATTTTAATTTCTTATTACTCTTTTAATTTATCTATTTCCTTTCCTCACTGGGCTATTTTTTCCCTGTTGGAGCCCTTGTGCTTACAGCATCTTGCTTTTCCAACTAGGGTTATAGCTTAGCATAATAATAATAATAATAATAATAATAATAATAATAATAATAATAATAATAATAATAATAATAATAATAATAATAATGCCATAGTAATAAGTTCTCATATGTAATCTCTTCTGCCATTACAATATGCAAACCACAGTTTAGTCATTCCTTCTTTACTTTCTTCTATTTTCTTATTTTCATTTACCACTTTGCTTTTCATTTATTCTTAAGTTTTTGCTTTTTACACTTTCTTACCAATTCAGTTTTAATATATATTTTTTCTATTTGATCTTTTTCATGAAGCTATAAATGATATCCTTAATGAGAATCTTTAAGTTTTATCTATTGGGCCAACCCATTGTGGTATTCTTAAACTCTTCTTTCAGACTTATATATATATATATATATATATATATATATATATATATATATATATATATATATATATATATATATATATATATATATATATATATATATATATGTATATATATATATATATATATATATATATATATATAAATATATATATATATATATAAATATATGTGTGTATATATATATATATATATATATATATATATATATATATATATATATATATATATATATATATATATATATATATATATATATATATCACCAACCCTCTGCTAAGATTTTGCAATATATCCACTCTTTATGTCCTGTTGTCACAACTTTCATAATTTTAACCATAGCAATAAATTGTCTGTATCATATTCATCTTTGCACTGGTTGTAAAAAAAACATCAATATGTGTTTTACCCTGATATTTTCATTTACTTTGTGCATGTTTAACCTTAACTTATCAATATCTCTGATATAAGACTGTGGGCCATTTTACTTCTGGGAATCTCATTTATTTTTTCATTACTTTCTTCTTTCCTACAGTTTCCTCTAACTTTTCAATAATTCTTTTCCTAATATCTTTTGCTGGTCCCTTTTCTCCTGTTTCCAGTCTATATTTAGAATAATTTTCTTCAATGCGGCTACTCCAACAATTTCCATATGAGTTCTGAAATTGATATTAATAATATTATCTCCTTGATTAATCTCTTTTCATCGGAGTTTATGAGGGTTGAAATCAGCATTATTTTTTATGGTTTAAGATCCTGGTTCCTGGTTCCTTATTGCTAACTCCGCAAAATAAGTTTGCGGGCACTCTATCTCTTTATAGATAGGTGCAAAGCTTCTTAATTTATTCTTCTTATTGTTATTAAGTTTATATTACCTGTGCCTTAAATAAATTAATACCGTAATGAGATTCTCAATCTTTACTTTTATTCCCTTCTACCTTGAAATTAGATAGGATAACACCTTGCTATCATCAGTTTTTGGCAACCTATTGTGATCAGTTTGGACTTCTTCATCTCTTTGAATAATAATACAATTGTAGAGGTTGAGTAGAGGCATAGCCTTTGAAACGGCACCTCTGGTAATCTTGCGATGTATTTTGGATTTAGGTTTATCTTTCATTTATACAATCTTGTCTTTTTTCTACACATCAAGTTTGAATTCCATCTCTTCTTTTTTATATTTACAGTAGTTAGAATTGACAATATTTTCTTTAATTCTTCATCGCAGGGATATGTAGCTCAGTTAATTATTATCTTTTCTATATTCCCGTAAAAATGGGTTAAATCTTCTTTCTTCTTTTCACAAAAATACAGTTTACAATTCCTTCTTTGTATAGATTTATAATGTTAAGTTATAAATGACAATCATGTGATTTGGCACATCTCAAAATGGCTTTTTGTTGGAGATGTGGCACCACCGTGCTTGTTGTTAAACACAGTAAAGGGAAGACCGGAAAGCGTGTCAATAAAAACCTGTACGCTCTCAGTATATGATCAGCGCCACCTATTGCCAACGCGCCCAACTAATTTGCTAACTTAGGAATATCATATTTTTGAAAAATAAAATGTTACCCAAATAGGTATCAAATAATTATTCTTCTATTATTATCTAGTGATTTTCCATACATTTGTATCAAATTTAATTGATTATTAGATTACTTACATTCTTGTTTATAGGCCTACATATAGCTTGTTCATTTATTTTCTCCTGAACATTGGACCTTCTTCTTCTACACAGGAAGATGATGGCTTATCTCAAGCCTTTACACATTTAAAAAATGGAAGTTAAGGTTAGGCTGTATACTTAATGTATACACAAAACTGAAAATATAGCTTAAATATTTGAAAGACAGCATTCTAAATGTAATGGTTATTACGCTAATTGATTTACACTGGCCGCAGCCGCTTATTAAAACAAGAATTGTGTTTAAATACGTACAATAAGTCATCAAGTTATCAGAACTGGATGTCCTATATATCTAAGAGAACTGCTATAAGCCTATATTGTGGTACCAACAATTTTGACACGAGGATAGTTACAGATGATTTCAAACTACTGGAATCTGGATATATATCTACTGTAGGTTCTAGAGTAATTAGATAAACAGATCAAGACTACATAATAAGCTCCCACTGGATATTCAAAACACTGAAGATATTAAGGCTTTCAAGAGGAAACTGAAGAATTTCTTGCTTTTTAAGTGCTTCGATAATGTTGATCTAACAATAAACGAACAATATGTAGTGTGAAATGCTGAATGTCTAGGAATGCATATACTAAAATGACTTTGAAGATCCTGTAGAGAGAAGGGTTCCCATGTTGTATATGACCAGAAAGCAGCCCTCAAGGTAAATGAAAACAGAAAAATCCTTATAACGTTTCTTATAATACTAAATCTCTACTAAAGAGTAGATTTTTAACAAATCTGATAAGAAACAAAATCCTTCATAATTTGAAAATACTACTGGTGGAAATTTTCCATCCAGCACACTAATTTAAGTAAAAAAAAATAACAAACGACAAGCGCACAATATATCAACGCCATCTGTTGCCAACGTGCTCAACTAAAGGGAGTAAATGCACACAAAAATCTGATCGAGTTGTTCGATCTTCCCTTACAATCTTTTGTTGTTATCATTGCTCACGCCCGAGCACAGGGGTGCTATGCGTACGATAATTATCGTAAATGTACGATTATTTTAGGTCCAGTACGATGTACGATACATACCTTAGGTTTATACATATATATATGTGTGTTTGATTAAGCAATCATACTAAAATATTTTGAAATATGTCAATCATGTAACTCAATCATTATATTGAAACTGTGTGCGATAATTTTGGTTGAAAAAACGACAATTCATAAGACTCATGTACGATAATCCAGTCAAAATAATCTAGCAAACCTACCCGAGCAGCTGATTGTCACTTAGTCTCTACGTTGAAGTTCACTCGGTAACATATTTGTCGCTTCTCTAAAAAAACACTGGTGACCTGTTCGGTGAAAGATGATTTTAAGATATTTTTGGATTATCGGCCTCCAGCTGATTGTGTTGACTCCTGAAAGTCAGGTTAGTAGTATTCCCTTTATGTGTCAAGTTTGTTATTGTTCCTGTGTAGGGTATAGGATAGTGTGGTCAAACATCCTGTTTTAGGAAGGAGAGTCCTGTTTTATAGCGTTCTGTCCTCTGTCCTGCTTCACCTTGAGAAGGATGTTAATTTGTCCTGCTTAAGCTACAGGACAATAATCTGCCCTGCTTAACCCAAAGAAGGACAATGATTTGTCCTGATTCACCTTAAGAAGGACAATAATTTGTCCTGCTTCACCTAAAGGATGCTAATTTGTCCTGCCTGGCCTAAGGAAGGACGCTAATTTGTCCTGATTCACCTTAGGAAGGATAATAATTTGTCCTGCTTAACCTAAAGAAGTACAATAATTTGCCCTGCTCAACCTTAAGAAGGACAAGAATTTGTCCTGCTTAACGTTAAGAAGGACAATAATTTGTCCTGCTTAACGTTAAGAAGGACAATAATTTGTCCTGCTTAACCTGAAGAAGGTCAATAATTTGCCCTGATTCACCTTAAGAAGGACAATAATTTGTCATAATTCACCTTAAGAAGGACAATAATTTGCCCTGATTCACCTTAAGAAGGACAATAATTTGTCCTGATTCACCATAAGAAGGATAATAATTTGTCATAATTCACCTTAAGAAGGACAATAATTTCTCCTGCTTAACCTAAAGTAGGACAATAATTTGTCCTGATTCACCTTAAGAAGGACAATAATTTGTCTTGCATTTTCTAGGCCTAAAAATGAGAGAAACCTTCGGCAAGTGGACTCGGTCAAAGCATAGGTCTAAATTTGTGACTCTTAGCCAACAGAAAACTTAAGAGACAAAATGCAAACTTTAGATTGCTAAATCCTTTAGTTTCTTAAATGATAATTTTTTCATCCTAGTTATTTACTAAAGTATTCCTTCATGAATAGAATTTAATGTTGATTAATTTTAATTCTTTATTCATACATGATTTAACAAGTAAATACTCTTGTCATTTATGTATATATATATATATATATATATATATATATATATATATTATATATATATTTTATATATAGGCCTACATATATTTTATGTATATATATATATATATATATATATATATATATATATATATATATATATATATATATATATATTTTTTTTTTTAAGAAAGTAGAAAGATTTGGTGTATTTTTATATTAAAACAATTTAGTTTATTGCTTTTAAAATAGGAATATTTTCTATATATGGGTATTTTGAACATTTTTGATAATGATGATTGCTGAAAGTCCATAGGTTTTGAGTTATGGTCAGTCGACTACTGAGTAATATTAATGAAACGTGGTCAAAACGCTGGAGCTTTTGTTCGCCGGGACTTCCGGATGCATAGGCCTAATAAACATGACTTTCCCTCCCGTTTTCTATTGAGTCGTTCGTAACGGTGTTCGTCGTATTGCTACCTCCTAACTTAATTGAACTAATGATTCGTTGGTTTTTGTTCTGCTGTTTGCTTCGTTTCGCTCGTGATTAAACATGATTTCATTGCTCCTATGTTCTGGCGAGCGGAACATGTTTCGTTACGCGTGTTAGCCCTGTGAGCTAATATTTTGGTGTTAATTATCAATTATAAAAACCTTATATTTTATTAACTCTTATTATTACCCAGGAATTGATTGCTATAGGTCTAAATGAATGTACCAGTAATGTTTCATTGAAATATTATGATTGAAATCATTTTGGGAAAATTGTGTTAATGTAAAATGAAATCAATTATTTTTAAAAAAGTTGTTTCTGGACAATTTCAGGTGTTGTTCCTAGACTCTGTACTGGAACAATAACTGAAATTGTCCAGAAAATATATCTGTGTGTATATAAGAGTAATTTAAGTTGGCTGTTTTCCTTGGTAAATATTTGATTCTTCAATTTCTATCGAAATACATAACCTGTATATTTTTCCTCTGGTATATCTTATGTTTTATTCATTTCTAACCATGATTAATTGGCCAAACCACCTTCTAATGAGTTTTTGGACCCTCCTTTCATCAAATCAATTATGAGGGACATCAGTGGGAAACCGGGTTTTTAAGGTTGGTGCGAAAAACTAGGGATTTGCAGCGATAATAATGATCAGAAATGCATAATAAATGCAAGTTACTGTAACCAGTTGGAAAAATATGTGGTTTAAGTGGCATCGTAGTTAAATCATTTCAAAATTTATGACTAAAAATTCACATTTTAAAAGGGAAACCATCTCTTAAGGGCCAGCTAACCTAAAGTTCCCCTCCTAACCTAACCTAGAAGCCGTATTGTTGCCTAACGGGGTCTACGCCCCACTACAACTCCCCCCTTAGACTTTTGTATCCTTAGCTACCCCCTTACAGTAGACTCCCGTATCCTTACCTATCCCCTTAGGGCTGATTCACACTATTGATACGGTCGCGTTCCGCCCTCGTTCTTGACACAATCCTGTCAAATATTGTTACATGATTTTAATTGGAAGCATTCACATTGGCGTTCCGATCCGCTCTCGCTCCGGTCATGATAGAAAAAAATCTTATGTACAATAACAGGCTAATGTTCACTGCATAAATGCTTTTCCTAGTATCACTGAACAATATTCCTATACAATTACAGTATGCATTTTCTTTATATTTATAATTTTGCCAAGACACTGATCGGACCGAAGGTGTGAATATCCCAGTACCTAGACCGAACCGAGACTAGAATGTGACCGGACCGATAGTGTGAATCAACCCGTAGACTGCTGTATCCATACCTACTTACCTATTGGGAGCATAGCTCCCCTGCAGCCCCCCATTCCAGCTCATAAGGAAGGTTTTCAACAGGGTCAGATTATCGAAAAACCTGAATATGACGCTGGTAGCTCCTTTATGGCTGCAAGCAGAATGGTGTCCTGACCTGCTACTGCTGCTGATAGAGGTTCCGAGGGAGTTGCCTACCCTTCCGACCTGTTACAGCACCCGCATGCCTGAATATTCCACAACTCGGTGTGTTCTCAACGACTTTAAGCTTGTAGGTTATCCAGCATTACCTCAGTTAGAGAAGTTTGTCGTGAAGTGACAAAGCTGATGTATTGATACCTCGTAAGGTCATTACCCCTAGAGTACCAACTGAGCTGGGCCAATTTTTGTGGTTGGTGTAGCGGAGAGAGGTATCTTCCCTCAGAGCCACTATACCCCTCATAGACAAATTTTTCACACGCCTCATAGACAAATTTTTCACACGGAGGAAAAACTCTGCTCATTATAAGCATTGGTAGGGTATTGCTTGGGTTTAAACCAGGTCCTTTAGGCTGAAAGAGTTGATATTTCCCTTTTGGTAGAGCTTTCAAAGCTCATATGTAGTTTTGAACAGGCTGGCCCCTGTTGGAAATGAGACCATCCCCTCGGAATGTGAATAAAGTTCATCATTCTCAGAAAGGGGCACCCTGTGAGCCACGGACCGTAACCTCGCGTTAGAACGATGTTCTTGCTTGTCTTAGCCTCTGCTGAGAGTGTCAGCAAGCTCCATGGTCTCTCCTACGATATCGCTCATTCAAGGAGATGGAGGCAGGTATTGTTCAACTTCGTTCCTGAGTTTATTGCTAAGATAAAAAATCTGTCGTTACACGAGGCTAGGTTCACATCTTTTCAGATTTCGAGTGTTAGGGAGGTAACCGATGGACCTAATTGGCTGCTTGTTTGTCCTGTGAGAGCGCTAAGGCGCTATCTCATGCATACACATAGAGCTCGTCAGCATTTGAAACATTTTGTTGTCAGCAGTGGGAGTGTAAAAAAGATATCTAAAACACAATCTCTACATGGATTAGAGAGGTCATTGACTGGGTGGTCAATCCTCCTCCTTCCTCTCATGGAAGAACGCGACCCAGAGATGACGATGTGAGGGCCGTAAGCATGTCCGTGGCATTTACGAAGAACCTTTCAGTGATGCAGGTGTTACAAGCAGGCTTCAGGAAACGTAAGACTACTTCCATGGCCCACTACCTGCACGATTTGACAAACAGGTCTCTAGACACCTTTTCTCTAGGGCTTGTAGTAACTGCTCAACAAGTGGTTTAGCTACCTTACCTCCTCTCACAGTGCATTAAGGAGAGATTATGGTTATAGTCTGGGGTGAATTTAAGAAAGAATGGCCATTTCTTTTCTTCATCTTATCCCCCCTTGAGGTACAGCATCCAACACCCTGTCAGGTGGACTCGATCTGACTGTAGGTAGGCTCTATGTGGCTCAGCTGTTTTATGTTGCAATGTAAGTATCGTCCGAATTATCCTTACGAGAGGGTTTCTGGTTTGTCTGGATAACCTATTTTGTGAGTATTTGCAAACCTTTTGTATAAATAGGCCTTAGGCATTGTGATAGAAGTATTTCTTACACTCGTTATCCGCTAGGGCATAGGCCATTGACCTGCTGGTTTTGCAAGACACTGGTTAACGAGTTGTCAGGATTCTCACTCACTCATCATCATGCACGATTGCAGAGATTCTGGATAAAAGTTCCAGTCAGTTGGAAAGGGGCTTCTGCCCCACTAAGGGTGAGTCTCCTATGTAAAGAACAAGGGTTTGTAATCGTGTTGGAGCCAATGACAAATCTGGAAAGTGATTTGTATTTTTCCTAACTATGTAAATATGAATTCTTTTCACAAATTTACCCGCCAACGCCTAATCCCATGAGTCCTATCTCCAATCATAGTGGTTTGTCAGTGATTGAGCTGGGGGCAGTGTTTCCCAAATTTTGACTGGTAACAGCCAGTCGGCTGCTGACACCTTATTACCTCCGCCAATGAAGTTGGGAGGAGGTAATTTTTTTTGCCCCTGTTTGTCCTTTTGTTTGTGAACAACTTTCTGGCCACAATTTTACTCATAGAGTTGTGAAACTTTCAGGGATTACTTGTTATGTTGAGACCTGGAAGTGATTCAATTTCAAAAGTCCTACGTCAAAGGTCAGTGTCAAGGTCAAGCAAACCAAATTAATCCTAACCTTAACCCCAAGTTTGCACATGGTAGTCACACAGACTTCAAATATGCTTACGGTCGAAATTGACTCTGTGAAAGGCAAGCTGGTTTAGAGGAATAAGCTGCGCTGGCGAAGGTCTGCACTCTGAGTACTTTAATTGTTAGATGCTTAAAATAACCCCAAAATACTCAACCTCACAGCTTTCTTCACTTTTACCAATCTTCCCACTATATACCTATCTGTTACCAGGCATTTATGATATTAAAGTTGAGGTCATTGTCATATACAGTAGCTGGTTATTGAAAAGGGAGCAACTAGTTGCCCTATCTTAGGTTAGGCAACCTACTGTACCGGTGACAGTATCTGTTTATAATTACCTCTGCCAACGAAGTTAGGAGGTTATGTTTTACACCCTGTTTGTGTTTGTTTGTGAACTGCTTTCTGACCACAATTTTAATCATTGAGTAATGAAACTTGCAGGGATTAACTGTTATGTAAAAAGCTGGAAATGATTGAATTTGGAAGGTCAAGGTCACGGTCAAGCAAAATGTCCAATTCACATACTGTAATCAGCTTTAAGTTTGAACATCGTTGTCCCAGAGACATTTTACCAATATGCAGGTTTTCCTGTATGTTAACATTTATCAAGGAATGTCTGACTGGTATCGCAGTAATGTCTTTATGATCCCCAGACCTAATGCACTGAACTTACATCCTCAGTTTTAGGTGACTAGCCTCTTGACTAGTATAGTGGTAACGTGTTTACCTAGCATTCGCATGGCGGCAAATCGTTCCCTGCCAGGACCGTGAGTTTAAGCTGTTTACTGGGGAGGCCACTGCTGTGCTTGGGCACTAAAATGTGGTGGGGGTTGGGTTTGCCCAGCTGACGATCTAGTGAACATCTATTCTGATGAAACTGGAACTGAAACCAGACACCTTTAACCTTTAAGATGTACTAGCTTGGACTCTCCTGGAGTGTATTTGGGAGTTACGTAACTCTCCTCGTCCCTAATTGTTGTCGTAGGGTGAGAGTACGTAATTCTGTCGTGGTTTAAGAAAGAAATTCGTTACACAGCCCATTGTCATAATGCGTGTTATATTTTTAGGAAAACAAGTGAAAGCCATCATAAGAAGCCTAATAAGATCAAGGGAGTAAAGAGTAAGGACATATTCTTTCGATACTTTTAGCTTCAAGAATG
>NC_090738.1:137188848-137191348 GCF_036898095.1 Palaemon carinicauda | reverse complement strand
CTTTGACATTTTTTTTTATATATTGTCAATTAACAAATTGGTTACTTTTCATAATAAGGTTTTTCCAATTTTTAATATTGACAATTTCCAATTAGCTCATGTCATAGAAATTTTCTTTTCATATTTTTTTATTGACAATTTCTCATAGTTCCTGTCTAATAATATATTTCTTTCCAATTTTTTATATTGACAATTTCCAATTAGCTCCTATCTAATAATATATTTCTTTCCAAATTTTTTATAGTGACAATTTTCCATTAGCCTCATATCTATACAATTTTTCTTTCCATTTTTTATATTACAATTTCCAAGTATCCATTTCTTTTTCCAATAATTCACATTAACAAACTCCAATTAATTAGTTTTCATCAACACCTCGATTTAAAAAAGGTAAAATAATCGTATTATGTTGTGGAAATCGAAATTAGCCAACGAAACCCGTTTCGCTCCGTATGATCTGCGTATGAACGTGACCGAACGCTACTCGTATGTAACGCAAGAGTCCAATTGAAAGTCACATGTAGAGAGATAGCGTGTTACTTCGTGTCTTTCTCTTATGTAAGGTTGGTCGTGAGTTGACGGTTAATGCACGAGCCGTTGGTTATGTAGAAATGACACGCTAATCTGTATTAATTACCTCCGCCAACAGTGTTGGAAGGAGGTTATGTTTTATCCCCCTGTTTGTGTTTGTTTGTGAACAGCTTCCTTGCCACAACTTTAAACGTAGAATGATGAAACTTGCAGGAATAATTGTTATGTAAAAACCTTGAAATTATTGAAAAATTGGAATTAATTGTTGTTTAAGCTGGAGATGAATTAAAATTTGGAGGGTCAAAGTTAAAGGTCAAAGGTCACGGTCAAGCCAAATGTGCAATTCACATAACGAGCCATAAATTTTGGACATCGTTATCACAGACGAATTCAAACTTTCATATTTGAGCGTATGAAAATCCACGCAATTAATACATGTTAAGGTCAAAGGTCAAGGTTTAGAAATCAGCTGCCGCGGCGGAGGTCTGCACTCTACTGAGTGCACCCCTGGTTATATCTTAGTATACACATTTCAAAGTCTAAACGGACTGGTATTGCTAAACAGAACACAAATGGGGTCATTTGTATAAAGATACAGGAAACATACTTGAATCATACTAAGACACGTGGTGCCCTCTACATGTAAACAAACGATTGACCGGAAGGGTCGCCGTAGGTCTGGAGACACCCAGTACTATCTTTGCGTATTACGTACTTAGTTACGCATTATTTGCGTAGATCGTCAAAAGTCTACCTGACAGTTTTTGAAAGAGTCAATGGTGGTTATTTTTTAATTGGTTTTTAATGGGTATTTGAATGGGGAGGTTTTAAATTGTTACTTAGGCCTAATTATTAGTTATTTTTATTTAATTGACCAGACTTTTAGGGCCAAAATCCATAAATGAAAAATTACCAAGATGTATATATATATATAATATTATATATATTTTATATATATATATATATATATATATATATATATATATATATATATATATATACTATATATATATATATATATATATATATCTTAGGGAAACGTAGTGCTCAGATACAAAAAAAAAAAACCGTGGAATTTAAAGAATAGAATAAAATTAGTCAGGAATCACCATTTTCACACACACACACACACACACATATATATTATATATATATATATATATATATATATATATATATATATATATATATATATATATATATTATACAGTGTTTCTGTTTGATACATACTCTGGAAGTCTGTTTCATTTATTTGGTATTTTGAATGTAAATAAATTACCACAGAGAGAGAGAGAGAGAGAGAGAGAGAGAGAGAGAGAGAGGGGGGGGGGTAGCGAGTTCCGTCGTTCTAATCAACCATATCCGCCAGTTGCTTTCATGCAACAAACTCTCTCACTCTCTCTCTCTCTCTCCCCCCCCCTCTCTCTCTCTCCCCCCCCTCTCTCTCTCTCTCTCTCCCCCCTCTCTCTCTCCCCCTCTCTCTCTCTCTCTCTCTCTCTCTCTCTCTCTCCTCTCTCTCTCTCTCTCTCTCAAAATACCAACACATCAACATGAATCTGAATTTTTAGCATTTTAGTGGTTTCATATCGATCAATATCATAATTTACTTTTTGATTTTGATGCATTTATTATTATTATTATTATTATTATTATTATTATTATTATTATTATTATTATATAGATTTGGCTTGCGTTTTTTACGTATGTATTTTGATAATTCAGTTGTTGTTGTTGTTTATATTATTATTATTGTTGTTTTTCTTATATCATCACTCATCATTATCATCATCATCATCATCATCATCATTATCATCATCATCCAAAAACAAATAACATATCATCATCATTGTTCTTGTTATCATCATCATCACCACCACCATCAAAAGTCAAGTAACTTATGATCACTATTATTATTTCTTAAATCACACTCCAATCATCATCATCATCATCATCACCAATAAACGATTAC
>NC_090738.1:137173848-137183848 GCF_036898095.1 Palaemon carinicauda | reverse complement strand
TATTATTATTATTATTATTATTATTACAAGCTAAGCTAGAACACCAGTTGGAAAAGCACGATGCTATAGGCCGAAGGGCAACGATAATCCGAAGACCAACAGTCTGCTTTGGCTGAAAACCAACTTATAATAAAACTAATTTTCTTAGGTGGATTAATGTCAAGGGTAACACTCGGCGAATACTAAAAAGTATAGGTTCTGGCGAATCATATTATGCAAAAATATTGTAATCATACGTTATGTCACATAGCTGAAATTATAGTTCGTCTCCTTGACAAATATCTGTCGTAATTAATAATACTGGTTCGTTTTAGTTTGTTCCACCTTACGTGAAACACGGGCTCTTGCGTTGGCAAAACGAAGGATAATACTCGTAATTATTATTATTATTATTATTATTATTATTATTATTATTATTATTATTATTATTATTGTTGTTATTATTATTATTGCTTGCTAAGCTACAACCCTAGGCTAGGTGGAAAAGCAGGATGCTATAAGCCCAAGGGCCCCAACAGGGAAAATGTTATTATTATTATTATTATTATTATTATTAGCTAAGCTACAACCCCAGTTGGAAAAGCAGGATGCTATAAGCCCAAGGCCCCAACAGGGAAAATATTATTTTTATTATTATTATTATTATTATTATTATTATTATTATTGTTGTTGTTATTATTATTGTTATTATTACTACTACTTTCTAAGCTACAACCCTTGCTGGAAAAGCAGGATGCTATAAGCCCAAGGCCCCAACAGGAAAATATTATTATTATTATTATTATTATTATTATTATTATTATTATTATTGTTGTTGTTATTACTACTACTTTCTAAGCTACAACCCTAGCTGGAAAAGCAGGATGCTATAAGTCCAGAGGCCCCAACAAGGAAAATATCATTATTATTATTATTATTATTATTATTATTATTGTTGTTGTTATTATTACTACTACTTTCTAAGCTACAACCCTAGCTGGAAAAGCAGGATGCTATAAACCCAAGGCCCCAACAGGGAAAATATCATTATTATTATTTTTATTATTATTATTATTATTATTATTATTATTATTATTATTATTATTATTATTATTGTTATTATTACTACTACTTTCTAAGCTACAACCCTTGCTGGAAAAGCAGGATGCTATAAACCCAAGGCCCCAACAGGGAAAATATCATTATTATTATTTTTATTATTATTATTATTATTATTATTATTATTATTATTATTATTATTGTTATTATTACTACTACTTTCTAAGCTACAACCCTTGCTGGAAAAGCAGGATGCTATAAACCCAAGGCCCCAACAGGGAAAATATCATTATTATTATTTTTATTATTATTATTATTATTATTATTATTATTATTATTATTATTATTGTTATTATTACTACTACTTTCTAAGCTACAACCCTTGCTGGAAAAGCAGGATGCTATAAACCCAAGGCCCCAACAGGGAAAATATCATTATTATTATTTTTATTATTATTATTATTATTATTATTATTATTATTATTATTATTATTATTATTGTTATTATTACTACTACTTTCTAAGCTACAACCCTTGCTGGAAAAGCAGGATGCTATAAACCCAAGGCCCCAACAGGGAAAATATCATTATTATTATTTTTATTATTATTATTATTATTATTATTATTATTATTATTATTGTTATTATTACTACTACTTTCTAAGCTACAACCCTTGCTGGAAAAGCAGGATGCTATAAACCCAAGGCCCCAACAGGGAAAATATCATTATTTTTATTATTATTATTATTATTATTATTATTATTATTATTATTATTATTATTATTATTGTTATTATTACTACTACTTTCTAAGCTACAACCCTTGCTGGAAAAGCAGGATGCTATAAGCCCAGAGGCGCCAACAGGGGAAATAGTAATAATAGTATTAGTCGTGTTATACTGACTTTAGTAGTAGTAGCAGCAGCAGCAGCAGCAGTAGTAGTAGTAGTAGTAGTAGTAGTAGTAGTAGTAGTAGTAGTAGTAGTAGTAGTAGTAGTAGTAGTAGTAGTCATATGCGCGTGATGGAATAGAATAAGTAAGGTTTATCTTGTCTGTCAGGTGCGCCTATGTTAAGCCAGATGGCTTATAGCTTTGTAGCCTGGTACGATAGATAGATTATTATTATTATTATTATTATTATTATTATTATTATTATTATTATTATTATTGTTATTATTATTATTATAATTATTATTATTGATTATAACAGGTTGACATAAGTCTTTCTTCATAGTTTATTTATGAAAGATTATTTTAACATTATTTGTAATATTTAGATATTTCTATTAATTCATTACTTTTCAAATAGTTTATTTATTTATCTTTCCTCGTTGGGCTGTTTTTCCCTGCTGGAGCCCTTGGGCTTGTAGCATCCTGTTTTTTATTCCTATTAGTGTTGTAACTTAGCTAATAATAATACTAGTTCATATTCTTTATTAAGGGCTTCTCACCTAGTTTGTTTATTTCCTTATTTCCTCTCCTCGTTGGGTTATTTTCCCTGTTGGAGCCCATGGGCTTGTAGCATCCTGATCTATACAGTAAGGGTTGTTGAATAGCTAATAATAATGATAATAAGAATAATAATGATAATAGTAGTAGTAGTAATAGTAGTAGTAGTAGTAATAGTAGTAGTAGTAGTAGTAGTAGTAGTAGTAGTAGTAGTAGTAATAATAATAATGATAATAATAATAACAACAATGATAATGATAATAATAATGATAATGATAAAAATAATAATAATAGCAATAACAATAATAATAATAATATCTCATTTCAATCAGATCTCCTTTTACCCTTATTCAAACAACTGCCATTTTACATAAATTCTAACGATCATTGCAAAAAAAAATTGTGCCACATACCGTCTGTCAACACACTCTCCCAAACATTGACATGACAGCGTTGGGCGAATTTTAGAAATCTCCCTTTTGGTTCTTGTGGTCTCGGGAGAGATTGCCTTCTTCAGTTTAGCAACAGGGCTGTTCTATTCGTTGGATTTCTCATGACAGTTGGTTTTAAGTTAGGTGGTGGAAACAGCTGTTTTGTGTTGATGCTAGATCTTTGGGGGGAAAAGTGGGAGCAATGATGTAATTATTATTGTTATTATTACTACTACTACTACTACTACTACTACTACTACCACTACTACCACTACTACTACTACTACTACAAGCTGAGCTATAATCCTAGTTGGAAAAGCAAGATGCTTTGTATAAGCCCAAGGGCTCCAACAGGGAAGAATAGCCCAGTGGGGAAAGAAATTATTCTATTATTATTATTATTATTATTATTATTATTATTATTATTATTATTATTATTATTATTATTATTAAAGGGGGGGGGGGGCTATAACCCTAGTTGGAAAAGCAAGTTGCTATAAGCCCAAGGGCTCCAACAGGGGAATAGCCCAGTGGGAAAGGAATTATTATTATTATTATTATTATTATTATTATTATTATTATTATTATTATTATTATTATTATTATTATTATTAAAGGGGGCTATAACCCTAGTTGGATAAGCGAGATGCTATAAGCCCAAGGGCTCCAACAGGGAAGAATAGCCCAGTGGGGAAAGGACTCATTATTATTATTATTGTTGTTATTATTATTATTATTATTATTATTATTATTATTATTATTATTATTTTTATTATAGGCTAAGCTATAACCCTAGTTGGAAAAGCAAGATGCTATAAGCCCAAGGGCTCCAACAGGGAAAAATATCCCAGTTTGGAAAGGAAACAAGAAAATGAATAAACTACAAGAAAAGTAATAGACAATCACAATAAAATATTTTATAAACAATAGCATCATTAAAGTAGATCTTTCATATATAAACTATAAGACTTAAAACAATAGGAAGAGAAATAAGAAAGAATAGAGAACTTTAATCCAACACAGTGGAATGCCATGGTACAGAGGTTATGGCACTACCAAAGACTAGAGAACAATGGTTTGATTACGGAGTGTCCGAAGTGTACCCTCAAGTAAAAGAACCTAACCCAAGACAGTGGAAGCCATGGTAAGAGACTATGGCACTACCCAAGACTAGAGAACAATGGTTTGATATTGGAGTGTGCTGAGTGTACCCTCAAGTAAGAGAACTTCAATCCAACACAGTGGAAGGCCATGGTACAGAGGCTATGGCACTAACCAAGACTAGAGAACAATGGTTTGATTTTGGAGTGGTGTTCTCCTATGTCCTCCTAGAAGAGCTGCTTACCAGTTCCTATTTTGAGGTGCTTAGAAAACCTGTTGGGATCCAGTCTTCTGTGACTGTGTTCTTTCTAAACACAAGGTTTAGCCAGTTTAGCGTAAAAGCATCTCAAAGCATCTTATGTTTTGCACAATTAGGTTTGGATGTTTGTTGTTGAAATTTAAATATTTTTAGATGGTAATGCTGACAGATGATGAAGTATTCATAAATGCAAATTGTTTTTAAGAATAAAGTCGAAGCCGCAAATAGAGGGAGAGTAATTTCTGTACAGCAACATACTTAACTCGTCAATCACTTCATGATAATATTGCCTCTTTTTTTTTTTTTTTTTTTTTTTTTTTTTTTTTTTTTTTTTTTTTTTTTTGCCAGATGAGAATATTTTAAGTGATGATATTTTTGTATGAATAATGACACCGTTGTGTTTCTTTACTTGTATGTGGAAAAATATATATTTTAAAATGTAGCATTACTGTATTTTATCTGCGTCAATGACCTTAGATGTCAGGATGACAGAAAACATCAGATCAATCTATCAATCATTGTATTTAGGTCTTGGTTTCGCCTACTTTTGTGCTCAGAGCCTGTCAAAAATGGACACCTCTTTTATTATAGGAGTTTGTTGTCAAAAATAGACACTTTTATTAGAGGAGTTTGTTGTCAAAAGTGGACACTTCTTTTATTATAGGAGTTTGTTGTCAAAAATGGACACCTCTTTTATTAGAGGAGTTTGTCAAAAATGGACACCTCTTTTATTATAGGAGTTTGTTGTCAAAAATGGACACCTCTTTTATTATAGGAGTTTGTTGTAAAAAATGGACACCTCTTTTATTACAGGAGTTTGTTGTCAAAAATGGACACCTTTTATTATAGGAGTTTGTTGTCAAACTTGGACACCTCTTTTATTATAGGAGTTTGGTGTCAAACTTGGACACCTCTTTTATTATAGGAGTTTGTTGTCAAACTTGGACACCTCTTTTATTATAGGAGTTTGTTGTCAAAAATGGACACCTCTTTTATTATAGGAGTTTGGTGTCAAAAATGGACACCTCTTTTATTAAAGGAGTTTGTTGTCAAACTTGGACACCTCTTTTATTATAGGACTTTGGTGTCAAAAATGGACACTTCTTTTATTATAGGAGTTTGTTGTCAAACTTGGACACCTCTTTTATTATAGGAGTTTGTTTGTAAAAAATGGACACCTTTTATTATAGGAGTTTGTTGTCAAACTTGGACACCTCTTTATTATAGGAGTTTGGTGTCAAACTTGGACACCTCTTTTATTATAGGAGTTTGGTGTCAAACTTGGACACCTCTTTTATTATAGGAGTTTGTTGTCAAAAATGGACACCTCTTTTATTATAGGAGTTTGGTGTCAAAAATGGACACCTCTTTTATTAAAGGAGTTTGGTGTCAAAAATGGACACCTCTTTTATTAAAGGAGTTTGTTGTCAAACTTGGACACCTCTTTTATTATAGGACTTTGGTGTCAAAAATGGACACTTCTTTTATTATAGGAGTTTGTTGTCAAACTTGGACACCTCTTTTATTATAGGAGTTTGTTGTCAAAAATGGACACCTTTTAGTTATAGGAGTTTGTTGTAAAAATGGACACCTCTTTTATTATAGGAGTTTGTTGTCAAAAATGGACACCTCTTTTATTATAGGTGTTTGTTAATATTCTCATGATTAGAGAATACTTGATATTTTCTGAATTTATTGAGCTACTTCAAGCAGAATTTATTTATCATCATCATTAGCATCAACATTATCATCATTATCATCATCATCATCATCTCCTCCCACGCCTATTCACGCCAAAGGGCCTCAGTTAGATTTCACCACTCGTCCCTATCTTGAGCTTTTAGTACAATACTTCATCATTCACCATCACCTTATTGCTTCATAGTCTACAGCCGTTTGGGCTGGGTCTTCCAACTCTTCTAGTGCCTTATGGAGTCCAGCTAAACGTTTTGAATATCTTAATCACTAGTTTTATTTTAAATTTTGATAATTTCTTATAATACAAAGAAAATGATGCTTCGAGGGAAAGTTTCCACGCATTCCGAAGCATCACCAAAGTTTTTTTTACCTGCAAAATCAAACTGATAAAGCATCAAACGTTTTTTAGAAGCAAAATCAAACAGAAAAAGCATCATAAAATAATTTTTTAGAAGCAAAATCAAGTAGATAAAGCATCAAAAGTTATTTAAAAGCAAAATCAATCAGAAAAAGCATCATAAAATAATTTTTTTGAAGCAAAATCAAACAGGAAAAGCATCATAAAAATTTCACAAGCAAAATCAAACAAAAAAAAAACATAAAAATAATTTTTTACAAGCAAAATCAAACAGAAAAAGCATCATAAAAATTTTACAAGCAAAATCAATCAGAAAAAGCATCAAAATATTTTTTAGAAGCAAAATCAAACAGAAAAAAAAACATAAAAAGATGTTTTTTAGAAGCAAAACCAAACAGAAAAAGCATCAAACATTTTTTTTTACTAGCAAAATCAAACAGAAAAAGCATCAAAATATATTTTAGAAGCAAAATCAAACAGAAAAAAAACATAAAAAGATGTTTTTTAGAAGCAAAACCAAACAGAAAAAGCATCAAACATTTTTTTACAAGCAAAATCAAACAGAAAAAGCATCAAAAATTTTTTTTACAAGCAAAATCAAACAGAAAAAGCATCAAAATATTTTTTAAGAAGCAAATTCAAGCAGAAAAAAACTCTAAAGTTATTTACAAGCAAAATCAAACAGAAAAAGCATCATGCAATAATTTTTTTGAAGCAAAATGCAACAGAAAAAGCATCATACAATAATTTTTTGAAGCAAAATCAAACAGAAAAATCAAAAGTGGTTTCTTTAGAAGCAAAATCAAACAGAAAAAGCATAAAAAGCTGTTCCTTTAGAAGCAAAATAAAACAGAAAAGAGCTACTTGGCAACCGAGACGCGAGCCAGCGAGAAACCGCTCAGATGGAAAAATTTTCTCTGGACGCCAAGACTTCTGTGACGTTTGATTTTCGCTGAGAGAGAGAGAGAGAGGAGGAGAGAGGAGAGAGAGGAGAGGATGAGAGAGAGGAGAGGAGAGAGAGAGGCAGCTGTTTGAGGTTTGTGTGCTAACGGTTCGAACTATCTTCTTCTTACGGTTTAAAGACGAATAGACTCATAGTGATTGTGATATGATTTTAATTGTTTTTGTAATCATTTAGAAATGATGATGATAACTGTTGTGTTTTGGGGTTGTTTTATGGATAGTGAGGATGATAGTGGTTGTGGTGGATATAGATGTTGTGATATAAGTAATAATTACTATAATGGTTATTATTATTATTATTATTATTATTATTATTATTATTATATTGTCATTATCATTATTATTATTATTATTATTATTTTTATCGTTATTATTATTATTATCGTTATTATTATTATTATTATTATTATCGTTATTATTATCATTATTATTGGTAATATTATAATTATTATTTTTATTATTATTATTATTATCGTTATATTATTATTATTTTTATTATTATTGTTGTTGTCCGTCGGTACAGTATTATTATCATTAGAATTATTATCAGAAATTGTATTTGAATTACAATGTTTGCCTGACGTTCAGGCGGTACACTGTAAGCATTAATGGAAATGTCTCTTAATATTTTGTTTTAATTGTTCATTATTTCTCATATCGTGTATTTATTTCCTTATTCCCTTTCCTCACTGGGCTATTTTCCCTGTTGGAACCCTTGGGCTTATAGCATCTTGCTTTTCAAAGTAGGGTTGTAGCTTGGCTAATGAGATAATAATAATGATAATAATAATAACAATAATAATTATCTGGGGATCTGCTGACTAGGGTTCGAGACCTGCTCAAGCTCGATGCATTTTTTGTAGTGTCTGCAACCTCACCATCCTTGTGAGCTAAGGATGTGGGGTTTAGGGGAGCCTATAGGTCTATCTACGAGTCATCAGCAGCCATTGCCTGCCCTCCCTGGTCCCAGCTTCATGGAGACTGGTTTTGGGTGCTGATCATATATATATATATATATATATATATATATATATATATATATATATATATATATATATATATATATATATATGTTCAGTATTGTCCTGCTAGGGTATTGTTACTGTCCCTTGCCTCTGGCATTCATGAGCGACCTTTAAACATCCCATTGTACTTTTTAGTTGCTCCTACTTTTTAGCTTTCTCCACCACATTCTAATCTGCTTCCTTTCTGCCATCTTGTTGGTAAATCTATTTCAAATTTCAACTATTACTATTTCCATTCCTCACTGGGTTATTTTTCCCTGTTGGAGCCATTGGGCTTATAGCATCTTGCTTTTCCAACTAGGTTGTAGCTTGACTAGTAATAATATATTATGACATCCTGATTTTCCAACTAGGGTTGTAGCTTGACTAGTAATAATATATTATGGCATCCTGATTTTCCAATTAGGGTTGTAGCTGAGCTAGTAATAATATGTTTACAGCATCCTGATTTTCCAACTAGGGTTGTAGCTGAGCTAGTAATAATATGTTATAGCATCCTGATTTTCCAATTAGGGTTGTAACTTAGCTAGTAATAATAGTAATCATATGATTTCCATGCCTATATCGCTGCTCAGTTAAGAGAGAGAGAGAGAGAGAGAGAGAGAGAGAGAGAGAGAGAGGAGAGAGAGAGAGAGAGAGAGAGGAGAGAGCGGTACAGTTGTCGTGCTTCGAGAAGTGTCCTTGAAGGAAATGTAGAAATAGAAAAAATGTGGGTTACAGAAATAAAGCCATCCTTTTAAAGCTTGCTTTTACAAAAGTAAGGCACGCTTATTCATCTGAATACTTATAAGATTAAGGTTAGGAGAGAGAGAGAGAGAGAGAGAGAGAGAGAGAGGAGAGAGAGAGAGGAGAGAGAGAGATAAAAGGATTTTGGATGTCTCAAAGACTTTTTAGTCCATCCTCGGAGACTCCATTTGCTCTTGGGTAGAGCGATTTAGTTTAAACGTTTAGAGAGTTTTTAAGATTTTGTGTCAGAGAGAGAGAGAGAGAGAGAGAGGAGAGAGAGGAGAGAGGAGAGAGAGAGAGAGAGAGAGAGAGAGAGTTCTTATGATCTTGTCTAACTTATTCTTGAACTCGTTAATTAAGTGTTACTGTTTACTAGTATTCTATTTTGTATGTAAAGAAATTACCACATTCAGAGAGAGAGAGAGAGAGAGAGAGAGAGAGGAGAGAGAGAAGAGGAGAGAGGAGAGAGAGAGAGAGAGAAATGGTTAATCATTTGGCCTAAATGATCGTCCCTTAACAAGTACTAGTGTGTTTCTTAAGCAGCTTCAATAAAACATTATGGTTTGAATATCAAGGAGCGAAGTTGCCATGACTTACGAATTTGGGGGACCTGAAATTTCTTCACTTTCTTCCACCCAGCTGTTGTTGTGGTAGTGATGCTTAAACTAAATGGATGTTTCTGAGGTACAGAGAGAGAGAGAGAGAGAGAGAGAGAGAGAGAGAGAGAGAGAGAGAGAGAGAGAGAGAGAGAGAGATGCACAAGCTTGATAAATGAGATTTATGTATAAGTACTGGTACGTGGTATGCATGTTTATTTATTTATTGAGAGAGAGAGGAGAGAGAGAGAGAGAGAGAGAGAGAGAGAGAGAAGGAGAGAGAGGAGAGAGAGATGCACAAGCTTGATAAATGAGATTTATGTATAAGTACTGGTACGTGGTATGCATGTTTATTT
>NC_090738.1:137119266-137173348 GCF_036898095.1 Palaemon carinicauda | reverse complement strand
GTAGAACAAGTCAAGTAACATGAATGATTCAATTAGCAAGAGAAAATCAAGACACATGAGTGAATCAGTTATGTATTTGTATATGCATATATGTATGTGTATACGTGTATTTGTATATATATAAAGGCTACCGTTATTCATATAAATAAACTGTTTTGAAAGTCAAAAACAAGAATTTACCGGTCACCAGAATGACCCTTTTCAGCAGGTGTCTAATGAGGTCGGATCTCCGCCCAGTAAACACCTGACCATAGGCAGGTAGCTGGTATGGGATTGTCATTGTTCTGTGCGCCTCTATATGTATGTTCGTACGTTTACTTTCCCTATAAAATGTGAAGAAACCTCTCTCAAGAAATCAGTCCTCTGAAGAAGTATCACGAAACTAGTCAGGACTTAATCGTATATTTCGTATTTTCATTTTTCCTGTGGTTCTTCTGCATATATACATGTATATATATTCATGTATGTATATATGAATATATATATATATATATATATATATATATATATATATATATATATATATATATATATACCTGTATATATATTCATGTAAATATATATATATATATATATATATATATATATATATACCTATATATATATATATATATATAAATACATGTATATATATACATGTATCGATATACACACACATATATATATATATATATATATATATATATATATATATATATGTATATATGTATATATATGTGTTATATGTATAAATATATATACATGTTTATGTATATACATACATATATATATATATACATATATATATATATATATATATATATATATATATATATATATATAAATATATATATACATATATATATATATACATATATATATATATATATATATATATATATATATATATATATATATATATATACATATTACTACGGAGTAATATTAGAACAGGGGTGTTAGGGTGATGTGTGATAACACATCTTTAAAGAAGACGGAAAGAAAAAGGAACTTTGTTTCATTGAGGAGGAAATATCCTTGGATTCAGAAGTACAAGGCTGCATCATTGGATAAAGTACGATCTCAATTGGGAGGATCGAGTGGTTGGACTAAAGAAGATGGAAAGAAAAAGGAACTTTTTTTTATTGAGAAGGAAATATCCTTGGATGTAGAGGTACAAGGCTGCATCATTGGATAAAGTACGATCTCAATTGGGAGGATCGAGTGGTTGGACTAAAGAAGATGGAAAGAAAAAGGAACTTTTTTTTATTGAGAAGGAAATATCCTTGGATGCAGAGGTACAAGGCTGCATCATTGGATAAAGTACGATCTCAATTGGGAGGATCGAGTGGTTGGACTAAGGAAGATGGAAAAAAAAAAGGAACCTTTTTTTATTGAGAAGGAAATATCCTTGGATGCAGAGGTACAAGGCTGCATCATTGGATAAAGTACGATCTCAATTGGGAGGATCGAGTGGTTGGACTAAGGAAGATGGAAAGAAAAAGGAACTTTTTTTTATTGAGAAGGAAATATCCTTGGATGCAGAGGTACAAGGCTGCATCATTGGATAAAATACGATCTCAATTGGGAGGATCGAGTGGTTGGACTAAGGAAGATGGAAAGAAAAAGGAACTTTTTTTATTGAGAAGGAAATATCCTTGGATGCAGAGGTACAAGGCTGCATCATTGGATAAAATACGATCTCAATTGGGAGGATCGAGTGGTTGGACTAAGGAAGATGGAAAAAAAAGAACCTTTTTTTATTGAGAAGGAAATATCCTTGGATGCAGAGGTACAAGGCTGCATCATTGGATAAAGTACGATCTCAATTGGGAGGATCGAGTGGTTGGACTAAGGAAGATGGAAAGAAAAAGGAACTTTTTTTATTGAGAAGGAAATATCCTTGGATGCAGAGGTACAATGCTGCATCATTGGATAAAGTACGATCTCAATTGGGAGGATCGAGTGGTTGGACTAAGGAAGATGGAAAGAAAAAGGAACTTTTTTTATTGAGAAGGAAATATCCTTGGATGCAGAGGTACAAGGCTGCATCATTGGATAAAATACGATCTCAATTGGGAGGATCGAGTGGTTGGACTAAGGAAGATGGAAAAAAAGAACCTTTTTTTATTGAGAAGGAAATATCCTTGGATGCAGAGGTACAAGGCTGCATCATTGGATAAAGTACGATCTCAATTGGGAGGATCGAGTGGTTGGACTAAGGAAGATGGAAAGAAAAAGGAACTTTTTTTTATTGAGAAGGAAATATCCTTGGATGCAGAGGTACAAGGCTGCATCATTGGATAAAGTACGATCTCAATTGGGAGGATCGAGTGGTTGGACTAAGGAAGATGGAAAGAAAAAGGAACTTTTTTTATTGAGAAGGAAATATCCTTGGATGCAGAGGTACAAGGCTGCATCATTGGATAAAGTACGATCTCAATTGGGAGGATCGAGTGGTTGGACTAATGAAGATGGAAAGAAAAAGGAACTTTTTTTATTGAGAGGGAAATATCCTTGGATGCAGAGGTACAAGGCTGCATCATTGGATAAAATACGATCTCAATTGGGAGGATCGAGTGGTTGGACTAAGGAAGATGGAAAGAATGAGGAACTTTTTTTATTGAGAAGGAAATATCCTTGGATGTAGAGGTACAAGGCTGCATCATTGGATAAAATACGATCTCAATTGGGAGGATCGAGTGGTTGGACTAAGGAAGATGGAAAAAAAAGAACCTTTTTTTATTGAGAAGGAAATATCCTTGGATGCAGAGGTACAAGGCTGCATCATTGGATAAAGTACGATCTCAATTGGGAGGATCGAGTGGTTGGACTAAGGAAGATGGAAAGAAAAAGGAACTTTTTTTTATTGAGAAGGAAATATCCTTGGATGCAGAGGTACAAGGCTGCATCATTGGATAAAGTACGATCTCAATTGGGAGGATCGAGTGGTTGGACTAAGGAAGATGGAAAAAAAAAGGAACTTTTTTTATTGAGAAGGAAATATCCTTGGATGCAGAGGTACAAGGCTGCATCATTGGATAAAATACGATCTCAATTGGGAGGATCGAGTGGTTGGACTAAGGAAGATGGAAAAAAAAGGAACCCTTTTTTTTATTGAGAAGGAAATATCCTTGGATGCAGAGGTACAAGGCTGCATCGTTGGATAAAGTACGATCTCAATTGGGAGGATCGAGTGGTTGGACTAAGGAAGATGGAAAGAAAAAGGAACTTTTTTTTATTGAGAAGGAAATATCCTTGGATGCAGAGGTACAAGGCTGCATCATTGGATAAAATACGATCTCAATTGGGAGGATCGAGTGGTTGGACTAAGGAAGATGGAAAAAAAAAAGGAACCTTTTTTTATTGAGAAGGAAATATCCTTGGATGCAGAGGTACAAGGCTGCATCATTGGATAAAATACGATCTCAATTGGGAGGATCGAGTGGTTGGACTAAGGAAGATGGAAAAAAAAAGAACCTTTTTTAATTGAGAAGGAAATATCCTTGGATGCAGAGGTACAAGGCTGCATCATTGGATAAAGTACGATCTCAATTGGGAGGATCGAGTGGTTGGACTAAGGAAGATGGAAAGAATGAGGAACTTTTTTTATTGAGAAGGAAATATCCTTGGATGCAGAGGTACAAGGCTGCATCATTGGATAAAGTACGATCTCAATTGGGAGGCTCGAGTGGTTGGACTAAGGAAGATGGAAAGAATAAGGAACTTTTTTTTATTGAGAAGGAAATATCCTTGGATGCAGAGGTACAAGGCTGCATCATTGGATAAAGTACGGTTTCAATTGGGAGGATCAAGTGGTTGGACTAAGGAAGACGGAAAGAAAAAGGAACTTTTTTTATTGAGGAGGAAATATCCTTGGATGCAGAGGTACAAGGCTGCATCATTGGATAAAGTACGATCTCAATTGGGAGGATCGAGTGGTTGGACTAAGGAAGATGGAAAAAAAAAGAACCTTTTTTTATTGAGAGGGAAATATCCTTGGATGTAGAGGTACAAGGCTGCATCATTGGATAAAGTACGATCTCAATTGGGAGGATCGAGTGGTTGGACTAAGGAAGATGGAAAAAAAAAGAACCATTTTTTATTGAGAAGGAAATATCCTTGGATGCAGAGGTACAAGGCTGCATCATTGGATAAAGTACGATCTCAATTGGGAGGATCGAGTGGTTGGACTAAGGAAGACGGAAAGAAAAAGGAACTTTTTTTATTGAGGAGGAAATATCCTTGGATGCAGAGGTACAAGGCTGCATCATTGGATAAAGTACGATCTCAATTGGGAGGATCGAGTGGTTGGACTAAGGAAGATGGAAAAAAAAGAACCTTTTTTTATTGAGAAGGAAATATCCTTGGATGTAGAGGTACAAGGCTGCATCATTGGATAAAGTACGATCTCAATTGGGAGGATCGAGTGGTTGGACTAAGGAAGATGGAAAAAAAAGAACCTTTTTTTTATTGAGAAGGAAATATCCTTGGATACAGAGGTACAAGGCTGCATCATTGGATAAAGTACGATCTCAATTGGGAGGATCGAATGATTGGACTAAGGAAGATGGAAAAAAAAGAACCTTTTTTTATTGAGAAGGAAATATCCTTGGATGCAGAGGTACAAGGCTGCATCATTGGATAAAATACGATCTCAATTGGGAGGATCGAGTGGTTGGACTAAGGAAGATGGAAAAAAAAGAACCTTTTTTTATTGAGAAGGAAATATCCTTGGATGCAGAGATACAAGGCTGCATCATTGGATAAAGTACGATCTCAATTGGGAGGATCGAGTGGTTGGACTAAGGAAGATGGAAAAAAAAAAAGGAACCTTTTTTTATTGAGAAGGAAATATCCTTGGATGCAGAGGTACAAGGCTGCATCATTGGATAAAGTACGATCTCAATTGGGAGGATCGAGTGGTTGGACTAAGGAAGATGGAAAAAAAAGAACCTTTTTTTATTGAGAAGGAAATATCCTTGGATGCAGAGGTACAAGGCTGCATCATTGGATAAAATACGATCTCAATTGGGAGGATCGAGTGGTTGGACTAAGGAAGATGGAAAAAAAAGAACCTTTTTTTATTGAGAAGGAAATATCCTTGGATGCAGAGGTACAAGGCTGCATCATTGGATAAAATACGATCTCAATTGGGAGGATCGAGTGGTTGGACTAAGGAAGATGGAAAAAAAAGAACCTTTTTTTATTGAGAAGGAAATATCCTTGGATGCAGAGGTACAAGGCTGCATCATTGGATAAAGTACGATCTCAATTGGGAGGATCGAGTGGTTGGACTAAGGAAGATGGAAAGAATGAGGAACTTTTTTTATTGAGAAGGAAATATCCTTGGATGCAGAGGTACAAGGCTGCATCATTGGATAAAATACGATCTCAATTGGGAGGATCGAGTGGTTGGACTAAGAAAGATGGAAAAAAAGAACCTTTTTTTATTGAGAAGGAAATATCCTTGGATGCAGAGGTACAAGGCTGCATCATTGGATAAAATACGATCTCGATTGGGAGGATCGAGTGGTTGGACTAAGGAAGATGGAAAAAAAAGAACTTTTTTTTATTGAGAAGGAAATATCCTTGGATGCAGAGGTACAAGGCTGCATCATTGGATAAAATACGATCTCAATTGGGAGGATCGAGTGGTTGGACTAAGGAAGATGGAAAAAAGTACCTTTTTTTATTGAGAAGGAAATATCCTTGGATGCAGAGATACAAGGCTGCATCATTGGATAAAGTACGATCTCAATTGGGAGGATCGATAGGTTGGACTAAGGAAGATGGAAAAAAAAAAGGAATTTTTTTTATTGAGAAGGAAATATCCTTTGATGCAGAGGTACAAGGCTGCATCATTGGATAAAATACGATCTCAATTGGGAGGATCGAGTGGTTGGACTAAGGAAGATGGAAAAAAAAGAACCTTTTTTTATTGAGAAGGAAATATCCTTGGATGTAGAGGTACAAGGCTGCATCATTGGATAAAGTACGATCTCAATTGGGAGGATCGAGTGGTTGGACTAAGGAAGATGGAAAAAAAAGAACCTTTTTTTATTGAGAAGGAAATATCCTTGGATGCAGAGGTACAAGGCTGCATCATTGGATAAAATACGATCTCAATTGGGAGGATCGAGTGGTTGGACTAAGGAAGATGGAAAAAAAAGAAGCTTTTTTTATTGAGAAGGAAATATCCTTGGATGCAGAGGTACAAGGCTGCATCATTGGATAAAATACGATCTCAATTGGGAGGATCCAGTGGTTGGACTAAGGAAGATGGAAAAAAAAGAACCTTTTTTTATTGAGAAGGAAATATCCTTGGATGCAGAGGTACAAGGCTGCATCATTGGATAAAATACGATCTCAATTGGGAGGATCGAGTGGTTGGACTAAGGAAGATGGAAAAAAAAGAACCTTTTTTTATTGAGAAGGAAATATCCTTAGATGCAGAGGTACAAGGCTGCATCATTGGATAAAATACGATCTCAATTGGGAGGATCCAGTGGTTGGACTAAGGAAGATGGAAAAAAAGAACCTTTTTTTATTGAGAAGGAAATATCCTTGGATGCAGAGATACAAGGCTGCATCATTGGATAAAGTACGATCTCAATTGGGAGGATCGAGTGGTTGGACTAAGGAAGATGGAAAGAAAAAGGAACTTTTTTTATTGAGAAGGAAATATCCTTGGATGCAGAGGTACAAGGCTGCATCATTGGATAAAGTACGATCTCAATTAGGAGGATCGAGTGGTTGGACTAAGGAAGATGGAAAAAAAAGAACCTTTTTTTATTGAGAAGGAAATATCCTTGGATGCAGAGGTACAAGGCTGCATCATTGGATAAAGTACGATCTCAATTGGGAGGATCGAGTGGTTGGACTAAGGAAGATGGAAAAAAAAAAGAACCTTTTTTTATTGAGAAGGAAATATCCTTGGATGCAGAGGTACAAGGCTGCATCATTGGATAAAATACGATCTCAATTGGGAGGATCGAGTGGTTGGACTAAGGAAGATGGAAAAAAAGAACCTTTTTTTATTGAGAAGGAAATATCCTTGGATGCAGAGATACAAGGCTGCATCATTGGATAAAGTACGATCTCAATTGGGAGGATCGAGTGGTTGGACTAAGGAAGATGGAAAAAAAAAAAAGGAACCTTTTTTTATTGAGAAGGAAATATCCTTGGATGCAGAGGTACAAGGCTGCATCATTGGATAAAGTACGATCTCAATTGGGAGGATCGAGTGGTTGGACTAAGGAAGATGGAAAGAAAAAGGAACTTTTTTTTATTGAGAAGGAAATATCCTTGGATGCAGAGGTACAAGGCTGCATCATTGGATAAAGTACGGTCTCAATTGGGAGGATCGAGTGGTTGGACTAAGGAAGACGGAAAGAAAAAGGAACTTTTTTTATTGAGGAGGAAATATCCTTGGATGCAGAGGTACAAGGCTGCATCATTGGATAAACTACGATCTCAATTGGGAGGATCGAGTGGTTGGACTAAGGAAGATGGAAAAAAAAGAAGCTTTTTTTATTGAGAAGGAAATATCCTTGGATGTAGAGGTAAAAGGCTGCATCATTGGATAAAGTACGGTCTCAATTGGGAGGATCGAGTGGTTGGACTAAGGAAGACGGAAAGAAAAAGGATCTTTTTTTTTTTATTGAGGAGGAAATATCCTTGGATGCAGAGGTACAAGGCTGCATCATTGGATAAAGTACGATCTCAATTGGGAGGATCGAGTGGTTGGACTAAGGAAGATGGACAAAAAAGAACCTTTTTTTTTTATTGAGAAGGAAATATCCTTGGATGTAGAGGTAAAAGGCTGCATCATTGGATAAAGTACGATCTCAATTGGGAGGATCGAGTGGTTGGACTAAGGAAGATGGAAAAAAAAGAACCTTTTTTTATTGAGAAGGAAATATCCTTGGATGCAGAGGTACAAGGCTGCATCGTTGGATAAAGTACGATCTCAATTGGGAGGTTCGAGTGGTTGGACTAAGGAAGATGGAAAGAAAAAGGAACTTTTTTTTTTTTATTGAGAAGGAAATATCCTTGGATGTAGAGGTAAAAGGCTGCATCATTGGATAAAGTACGATCTCAATTGTTAGGATCGAGTGGTTGGGCTAAGGAAGATGGAAATAAAAAGGAACTTTTTTTTTATTGAGAAGGAAATATCCTTGGATGTAGAGGTAAAAGGCTGCATCATTGGATAAAGTACGATCTCAATTGGGAGGATCGAGTGGTTGGACTAAGGAAGATGGAAAAAAAAGGAACCTTTTTTTATTGAGAAGGAAGTATCCTTGGATGCAGAGGTAAAAGGCTGCATCATTTGTAAAGTACGATCTCAATTGTTAGGACCGAGTGGTTGGACTAAGGAAGACGGAAAGAAAATGGAACTTTTTTTTATTGAGGAGGAAATATCCTTGGATGCAGAGGTACAAGGCTGCATCATTGGATAAAGTACGATCTCAATTGGGAGGACCGAGTGGTTGGACTAAGGAAGATGGAAAGAAAAAGGAACTTTTTTTCATTGAGAAGGAAATATCCTTGGATGCAGAGGTACATGGTTGCATCATTGGATAAAGTACGGTCTCAAGTGGGAGAATTGAGTGGTTCAATTATCTCAAAGTATTTCGTAATTTGCTCCTGCAGGAATTGGTTTTTGTCATTACTTTATTCGATTAGGAGTTGTGCATAAGTTTATTTATGTGGTGATTTGAATATTTAAAGATAAACCTAGATTTATATAAAGTATTTCTACATATAAAAGTCTTATTCATATATAAGTTAGGTTAAGTTTTCATTTAGTTTCTGTCTCCTTTATTATACATTAAATCTTTTCATCGCACAATCTCCTTTTAGACAGATTCAGCAAACTCTTAATTCGTTCTTTACTCGTAAAAGTGCATAACTCTCGAGGTTTTCAGCAAGGTAGAGGGAGAAAGATCAGATGGTAGAAATGTCCTTTAGTCCAAAGCAACAGCGTGAGAAACTTAGGTGATATTCAAATGAACATAAGTAATGACTCGGTGCCGATATCTAGTAAAGTTTGAGATCTAGGTGTTTTTCTTGACTCTAACCCGTCTCTCAATGCCCAAATAAATAATGTAATAAAAACTGCTGGTTATCATCTAAGAAATATTGCGTTTATAAAAAAGTACATGGACGAAAATTCTGTAAAGAAACTTGTGATAAACTGTTATTACCAGGATTGACTACTGCAACTCTATCTACTACAATTTACCAAAAGTGCAACTTAAGAAATTACAAAACATAATAAACAGAGGAACAAGACTGATAAAAGGTGTCCCACCTAGAGAAAGGATCACCCCTATACTAATCGATTTACACTGGCTGCCAATTGAAGCGAGAATTGAATTTATGTCTACTTTAGGTTCCAGAGCCTTTAAATATGCAGCCTGAGACTATATAATAAGCTCCCACGGAACATTCGAATCATTGAAGATATTAAGGCTTTCAAGAGGAAACTGAAGACTTTATTTTCATGAGTCCTTTGACAGTGACGATTTAACAGTAAATGAACAATATGTGATATGAAACGTTAAATAATCTGAACGAACAAGGTAAAACGACAGTGGAGGTCCTTTAGAGAGTGGGGTTCCCCTGCTGTATGGGACCGGAAAAGCAGCCTTCAAAGTAAAAGTAAGTAAAGTTTCCCACTGTCTCAGGTTCGAGTTCTCTTGTTTGAGTGTACATTCGGGCACATTATTCTATTTATTTCCTTATTTTTTTCCTCGCTGGGCTATTCCCCTGTTGGAGCCCCTGGGCTTATAGTATATTGCCGTCTATAGCCAAACTATATAACCTAGATTTTAAAATACTATCTACTTTCAGTTTATAGTGATAGTTTTACTATTTTTAAACAGATATTATTAATATTATATCGTAAAATTATATGAATTATGGAAAATAATATTCCTAAAGGCATTAACTCATAAATTTGATAAGATAACTTTATGACCAAAAAAGAAAAAAGAAAAAGTTTTGGGTGTTGCTCAATATAATATAGTTACCCTTAAATAAAGTTTTCTCTAAAACAAAAGTTTTACCGTTTTCTTTTCCTTAACCGCCGCTGATCCAGGGGCAACTTTCTTATACATTTCACTCGTATATATCCATTAAATATTAAATTATATCCTCACTAATAGCTTCTGAGCTCCAATGATAATTTAATTAATCTATCTGAAGAATTTTTAAATAAATAATAAGCAATATAATTTAATTTCAGCTGATGAAAGGTATAGAACACAGACTATGGTGCACATCTCTGATTGGTTGAAGCAATTCTTTAACCTAGGGGGACAATTTTGGGGTAATTTATCTCAAAATCTGGGTATTTTTAGTGGTCTTTTGGGATATCAAGTGTGTAAAATCCCATTTTTCTGGTAATTATAAATACTTGTGAATAATTCAGTCTTCAATAAGATTTATAATGACTGAGAATGACTTAGTTTTATTGTTTTCCTTTTGTATGACATTCATTACAATTATAATTTGATTTATATATCTTTCAGAGCACAAACTGAAATCAGAACACGAGTTCATGATTAAAAAAACTAAATTCTACTGCTTGTGGTTTCACAAATAGAATAATTAAAAGTAAATACAGAATGTATTATAATCATAGAAGATACAGGAGTACATAGTACAACATTTAGTAGGCTACAGATTTAATTTTGTAGAAAAATGCCTGTAAAAATATCTTCTTTATATGGGGAACTTTATGGGAATGTCTAAGGATGTACCTGATAGTGCATACTGTAGAAGAATATTCATTTCTGTCCCAGACACAGAGGGAGGAAGGAGGAATTAAATCTTGTCAAGTCTTCTCCTTCAACTTGTGATCCTGCTAACAATGGTTTTAATGGGTAAAGAGGGACAAACTTTACAAGTTTTTATTGTTTCTATTATGCTCTCGCTGTTGTTGTATGACTCAAAATACTGGAGATATTCGAATATCTTTTATCAAAAGACATTTCCCAAAATGTTTTTTTTTTTTTTTTTTTTTTTTTTTTTTTTTTTTTTTTTTTGTTAGCGTGTGCTGATTATTCCCTTAATTAGTGAAAGGTTAGTAAATGAGATGGTTTCCAGATGTGGCTTTAATTTTTCAATTAACATTATTATTATTATTATTATTATTATTATTATTATTATTATTATTATTATTATTATTATTATTATTATTATTATTATTATTATCATTATCATTATTATTACTAGCTAAGCTATAAGCCTTGTTGAAAAAGCAGGATGCTCTAAGCCCAAGGACTCCAACAAGGAAAAATAGCCAAGTAAGGAAATGAAATATGGAAATAAATAAACGATATAAGAAGTAATAAAAAAATAAAACATATAAAACTCAAATATTTCATATATAGACTATAAAAAGACTTGGGTAGTCTGTTCAGGATGGTGTATAATTGTAGCTGTGTGATTGGAAGACCCAGGCCTACATGGTTGAGGATAATGAAGCGTGAAGCGAGAGATAATGAATGGAGAAGTATTGATTTAAAAGCTCAATATAGAGACGACTGGCGAAATCTAACCGAGGCCCTTTGCGTCAATAGAAGTAAGAGATGATTATTAGGCACTATATGTTCTCCTAGTCATTCCGTCACATTATATATATATATATATATATATATATATATATATATATATATATATATATATATATATATATATGTATATATATATGTATATATATATATATATATATATATATATATATATATATATATATATATATATATATATATATATATATATATATATAAAATATATATATTATATATATATAATTTTAATTCAACCAATTTTCAATTGTATTGTTAATTATATCTTTCATTCTTTTATTTATTCATCTATTTATATATCTATTATTATTATTGACTTATTAATTTATTGATATATTCACATAGTCTTTCAGATAATTGGGATAAGAAATTTCTTTAATTTTTTTTTCGTATAAGATCAGGTTTATTTGCTGAAACCACAGGAAAAACGTCAGTGTATTGGCCTACACACACACACACACACACACACACACACACACACACACACACACACACACACACACACACACACACTATAAAGGAAGGCGCAGAAATAAAAAGAATAAAAATATCCATATCCTGTACTATAGACAGTGTACATTATACTAAATCTCACAGATCTCGAAATTTTCGAGAAAACGGTTATAAACAAGAGTTTAAATCTTCAGAATCCCTGTTCTGGTACAGACTTTCTTTTAATACACATATTACAGGCTTTATTAGTAATTCTAATCGCTATCTATTACTTAATAACAAATTTAACAAATACACTTTCAAACTTTGATAGAAAAATACCCAATTCTCACGGACATGAGGAGATCCCCGGCCTCTCTTTGTGAGTCGTTTTAAGTCACTTGACACGGTCAGTTATCTTACAGTAGTGGCGCTTGATGGATGTACAATTTTTTTTCTCCTTTTCCAAAGGGTAAATTTATTTTTTTTTACATTGAAACTTTGCGTGTTTTATGATTATTGTAGCATATCTCACACTCGATATAATTTATAAGGCTTTTATCTATGTCTAATGCTCTAGATTAAGGTGAACGATGTGATGTTCATAATAACGAGGTTGCTCTATACATCAAGAAACGCACACACGCACATACACTCGTGAGCGTCGTCATACCTACACAGACACAGGATATCTATCCATCTATGCATGTCCCTTTGTAAGTGTGGATACCTGAATGCGCTAGTCAGGGCCACCCATACTAGGTTGGTTTGCTCTGAACGATCAGACAAAAATCTCCATCATCAATTCGCAGTTTGCCAGTGTGGAAGAGCGATTTGTGGTGGTGTCTGAGGGAGGTCTGTGGCCGGTGCTTGTAGGGGGGGGGGGGAGTTGGGTGGTTTAAGTGGCTATCTTTTCATTGGTTACTGTTTAATTCACTTATTTATTGCTCTGCTTCTTTAGGCTAATGATGCGTTTCTTTGTCCTATATGTAATTCATACCATACTTATTTCCTACTCAAATGGATCGTTGTACTCTCTCTCTCTCTCTCTCTCTCTCTCTCTCTCTCTCTCTCTCTCTCTCTCTCTCTCTCTCTCTCTCTCTCTCTCTCTCTCTCTCTCTTGTACCTTCACTTTCTTTAAGTGAAGTAGATTTTTATGAATACTCACCCTTCTATAAAGATATCTCATCACACACACACACAGTTCACAATTCACATCCAGAAGTTAACTCATCATCTCCTCCTACGCCTATTGACGCAAAGGGCCTCGGTTAGATTTCGCCGGTCATCTCTATCTTGAGCTTTTAATTAAATATTCTTCATTCATTGTCTACTTCGCGCTTCATAGTCCTCAGCCATGTAGGCCTGGGTCTTCCAACTCTTTCTAGTGCCTTTTGGAGCCCATTTGAAAGTTTGGTGAACTAATCTCTCTTGGGGAGTGCGAAGAACATGCCCAAACCATCTCCATCTACCCCTCACCATGATCTCATCCTCAAATGGCACTCACATTATCTCTCTTATAAGTTACATTTCTAATCCTGCCCTGCAATTTAACTCCCAATATCCTTGTGAGGGCTTTTTCTCAAATATACTAAAGCTACTGTTTCGTTGCCATACCATGACTTACAGTATATCCCTGTAGTAACACCGGTCTCACTAAACTGATATATAGTCTGACTTTTATATGTAATTTCAGGCTGTTTGGTTTCGAAATTTGACTGAACCTTGCCATTGTCTAATTTGCTATTTTTCAATCTTTCACTAAACTATTAATTCTAAAGACCCTGTATTGCTGGTGATAGTTCCTAAAATACTAAAAGAGATACTGGCATAACTGTGCTTGCGTGATCTCAATAGAGCTTAATAGTAATAGTATTGATAATGATATCGGATTAGGAGCCTCCTACGGGAAACTATTTGATTGTATGCAAACGGTTAAGACAAGGTGTGCCACATGTTCAAAACAATTTACTGAATAATTCATTTATATGAAATTCGATGATCAAACACAATTCAACGCCGTAATAAAAGGTATATGTTGATTAAAATTAAACCATTTATAGCTCGTTAAATCCAATTTCAGCCTTGAAGTAGAATATTGTTTTGACATTTGGCACCATGTGGCAATTGTTTTCGTCTAAGCACCCAGAATCTCTCTCTCTCTCTCTCCTCTCTCTCTCTCTCTCTCTCTCATCCTTTACCAATATCTCAATAAGGTATCAAAACGTCTACATATAAGCTATTGTATATACAATGTTTCAAATCTAAGGTAAGAAGAGAGAGAGAGAGAGAGAGAGAGAGAGAGAGAGAGGAGAGAGAGAGAGGAGAGAGAGAGAGAGAGAGAGAGAGAGAGAGAGCCCGTTACTCGTGGCTTGTTAATTTCGACTCCCGTAGGCCGTAGGAGGCGGGAGTCAGCTGATTCTCTTTGTGTCCTTATTTCCTATCAGTTATAATTCATTATTTCATTATTGTTTTGCTTCCTGCGTTTATTCTATTATTTCTCGACACAATTGTTTATATTTCATTGTTTCCTTTCGATTAAAATTATTCAAATATACTTTGATTGCTTCTTCTTTTTCTTCTTCCTCTTCTTCTTCTTCGTAATTTCCATGCTCCATTCAAATTCGACATCAGATAGGTGGCCATTTAAGCACTTTGCCAAAGTACTTTTGCGTACTTTAAATCTCATGTACTCTAATGTACATTCTTGTGATATCACTCCATAACGTGGAATTAGCTTCGCCATGAATTGCTTTCCACAACAAGTTATTATTATTGTTGCTAGTCTCTGTACCAAGGTTTTCCTGTCTCGGGATAGTGTTCTCTTGCTTGAGGGTACAATCGGGCACACTATTTTATGTTATTTCTCTTCCTCTTTTTATTCAATTTCTATAGTTTATATATGAAAGAATTATAATGTTACTATTCTTAAAATATTACATTCCAATTGTTCATTACCTCTCTTGTAGTTTATTTATTTCCTTATTTCCTCTCCTCACTGGGCTATTTTTCCCTGTTGTAGTCGTTGGTTTATAGCATCCTGCTTTTCCAACTAAGGTTGTAGCTTAGAGTTTTGCTGTGAGTGATCAGACGAAAATTTCCACCATCACCAATCCCCACCGGCTAGCGTGGTGATGAAAAACTGGGCAAACCAAAGACTTGAATTGACATATCTGAGGACTTTGTCCTGCGGTGGTCTATAAACCGGATGCAGTTGTTTATATATATATATATATATTATATATATATATATATATATATACTATATATATATATATATATATATATATATATATATAAGTTGAAAACATTTGCTTTCGCTTGAACAGATCACGTACATGTTGACCTGTACACACACACTCATGGCTGAGCTGCTCACAGCGGCAGACGGGGTCACTACATCAGCTTGGGGGGGGGGGGGGGGGGGGGGGGGGGGAAATTGGTGGAAGGTCTAATCCGTCATCCTACTATTATGCTTATTTAATTGTTATTGAGAGAGAGAGAGAGAGAGAGAGAGAGAGAGGAGAGAGAGAGAGAGAGAGAGAGAGAGAGAGAGAGAGAGAGCCGCTTCTAGTTCACTGCAGAACGAAGGCCCCAGACATGTTCTTATTCATATCTGGGGTTTGCCGGTTTTTCCCCTCATGCTGGCCAGCGTGGATTGTGATGGTGGGAGATTTTCGTCTGATCGCTCACATCAAACCAACCTAGTATGGGTGCCCCTGACTTATTATTATAGTACAGCTTTGCTACTCGTGACAACAGGCTACGCAAACCTTTTCACCACGTTATGATATCTCCACCTAGGAAGGTGTCTGTGTATATATATATATATATATATATATATATATATATTATATATATATGTGTGTGTGTGTGTGTGTGTGTGTGTGTGTTTTGTGTGTCTATACTTGTATACATGTGTGCGTACCTGGGCTATTTTTCTTTACAATGAGTAGATTCAGAAAAAAAAAATCAACTAATAAACATATAAATTATTTGTTAACAAGTCGATCTATTTATAATTTGGAGATATAATCAAGTCAATTGTCAAGATGATAACAAGTGATTTCAATAAATTAAAAGAAACGTCAAGAAACTTTTGTCGTGTAAGGATTCTTCATCAAAGAAACTATTGTCTGAAATTTAAAATTCTGCCATATAAAATATATTTTTAGAGGACAGCACTACAAAATACAATTATATACTAGAATACAAATGTATTCTATCCTATTAATGTTTTATTTGACTGTAAAACTAGAAATCTCGGAGGGTTTTCGTCATCTTGTTTGGTAACACAAGTGGAAGAGAATTTTCAGGATGGTGATGGTGACGTGGCAAACATTAATTTTGGTGTAGTGGCTTACAAAACATTAATATACCATTCTATAGGCAATGTTTACTCTTGAAAGTGAATATAATTATTTATTTAAAGGCATTCCATCCCAGAGAAAGCTATTTTTAGGTGAAAGTATAAAAAATGCTATTTTTTTTTTGTTAGACTTAATTTATTTAGGGAAACAAAACTCAATTAATAATGGAAGTTGTCTCATTGCATCATGTAAACTTCAGTATTAATATTAAGGATATCGTTTGTCTATGCTACTAAAAGATTCATCGATATTTATTATACATTATAGGCTTGTAATCTCTAAAATAATAACTATAAATGGGAGAAACAAATGAGAGTTGCAACTTTGTTTATCAAAGAAGGTATTTGGTGCGAAACATGCGCTGTCTAATCATTGTAATATAAGACGAATATAGAAAGAAATATATTTACTTTTTTTCGGAGTAATAATGTAACCAGTTGCGGGGAGGAAAGCTTTTTAAAAATTGAAATAAAACAAACTGCTAGCAGCTTTTCCAACGCTGGTTATTCATCAAAATACATATTGTCCAAGCCCTAAATATCTTTCGTATAGAATATATTTTATGTATGATAATAATACAGGATATATTTATTTCACGTAATGAAATTTTATTGGATACTATTTATAATCAGTTCGATTGTAAAATTAAAATTCCTTAGGGTCTTTGGCGTATCGTATCTGGTAAAACAGACAGCTTATGAATTTCTGAAACAGACTGAGCTACTTGTTTTACCAATAGAAATGTGCAAAATTCCTTTAAGATTTTTAATTTTACAATCAAATATGACTTTAATGGTATCTAAGCAAATTTATTATCGTATATAAATATATTTTGTATTAGTTCTGTACATGTAATATATTTTATGTAAAGAATTTTAAAACTTAAACAGTAACTTTTTTGATGAATAATATGGGCAAGGTTTAAGTTGCTAGAAGTGGCTAGTAAATTTTCTATTTGAACTCTCTTCTCTGTATTTATCTTCACAATTGGATATATTATATCTCCAATTAAAAGTAATTATATTTTCTAGTATACTCGTCTTATATTGCAATGATAGAATAGTCCATGTTTTGCACTAGATACCTTCTTTGGAAATGTAAAGTTGCAAGATAGAACCAAATATGTTTACAAAAATAGTTACTTGTACTGCCAATAGGTGCCCATACCATCGCCGTGTCCATGAATTTCTTGAAATTACGAGCCTTTGGTAAATAATACATATGTATAAATTATTTAATAGAATACAGGAAAAGTAGTATCAAAATTATAGTTGGAGTTTACATGATAGAATGGACCAATTTATAAGATATTGTTTTATTCGTTTAGTTAAGTTTACTTAAATTAATTCGTCTGCTAACAATAAATCTCGATTTTTAGTTTTCATCTATAACTAGCTATCTCTAGAATGGAATATTCCTTAATCATTAACTATATTCAATTTTAAGACTTAATATTGCCTTTGAAATTGTAAATTAATGTTTTATATGCTATAACACCAAATTCTTCGGCCACGTCACCAACATCCTTGTGAAAATGCTTTTCCACTTGTGTTACCAAACAAAATTATTAAAACCCTTTCAAGATATCTAATTTTACAGTCAAATGAAACATTAATGGGATCTCATACATTTTTTTTCTTATGTATAATTGTATTTTGTAGTACTAGACTAAAAAATATATATTTCATATGAAAATTTTTAAAGCTTAGACAATAGCTGTTTTTTAATGAAAAATGCTTACCAAGAGAAAAGTTGTCAGTTGTTTTTATAAATTTAGTTACATCAGTTTTCATCTTAACAATTGAATAAAATCATTACTACTAATTAAAGTAATTTTACTTTTTAATATATATATATATATCTTATATTGTTGTGTCCACAAAATAATAAACACTGTTAAATCATTTAATTAATACACGAACTATATTATGAAAAATAGAACTTAAAATTTGCATGATACAATGGAACGATTGTATGATTTAAATTTATTCATTTAGCTTTGGTTTCCAGAATAAATTTGCCTGCTATTATTATCAAATGTCTTGAGGTTAGACTATGTGGAGATACTCAAGTTAGAATAATGTAAAACTAAATCATGATAGGAGCCGTTGTAAAGATTGACAATCTCAGTAATTCGATGTATTTTTTGCTAAATGCAGGACGACCAACGCTGGTCACTGCAGTGTTGCCAGATATGGAGATTTATTCCTAGATTTGGGAATTTTTGGGTGTGTAAAGGGGATATTCTGGACAAATTTCTATGAAGAAGAAACAAAAATGAGTAAATCGTTATATTATTGCAATCAGTTAACTTACCACTCTATATAATATAAAGTATGGCGAGTACTTTCTATATGCGTACAGCCTACATGATCAGAAAAAAATATATTTGTGAAAATGTCGATTTTTGGGTTGTTTTGGGGATTTTTTATCATGAGTTTCGGGGATTTTTACACTAACCCATCCCATGGCGGCATGGCCCATATCCGTGACTTCTAGCCCAACGCTCTCCTTTTTCCATACCTTCCTGTACGATGTGGGCTTAAATAATCCAATGCAGTACTGTCTGGCCAGTCAAAAGACCCATAACTAAAAGTGTTACAGCCAATACATCTGCAAATGCAGGCATTGCGAAGGAAGTTAGCTGTTTTCACTCGGCTACCAACCATTCTCTCTCTCTCTCTCTCTCTCTCTCTCTCTCTCTCTCTCTCTCTCTCTCTCTCTCTCTCTCTCTCTCTCTCTCTCTCTCTCTCTCTCTCTCTCTCTCTCTCTCTCGTTAAATGAAGAGGAAACTGTTAATACAAACCCCCAATTACTCTTTCAGAGGCTCTAATACGAACTTTGAAACAAGAAATGTAGCCTATTTCTCCCTGCAAACAAACTACAGTTGACTAAGGCGATATAGTATTTAGCAACTACAATGGGTCCAAAGGATTGTGTCTTTGTTGTAGCTGCCGGTGCCTTGATGCAGAGACTCTTTAGCTATGGTAAGCAGCTCTTCTAGGAGAAGGCTACTCCAAAATCAAAACATTGTTCTCTAGTCTTGGGTAGTGCCATAGCCTCTGTACCATGGTCTTCCACTATCTTGGGGTAGAGTTCTCTTGCTTGAGGGTACATTAGGGCACACTATTCTGTCTTACTTCTCTTCCTCTTGCTTTGTTAAAGTTTTATAGTTTATATAGGAAATATGTATTTTATTGGTGTTACTGTTCTTAAAATATTTTATTTTTCCTTTTTTTCAAATCCTCACTGGGCTATATTCCCTGTTGGAGCCCCTGAACTTATAGCATCCTGCTTTTCCAACTAGGGTTATAGCTTAGCAAATAATAATAATAATAATAATAATAATAATAATAATAATAATAATAATAATAATAATAATAAAAAGACTACCAGCCATCTCTCTCTCTCTCTCTCTCTCTCTCTCTCTCTCTCTCTCTCTCTCTCTCTCTCTCTCTCTCTCTCTCCTGGATCTAGAACTAACAGAATTAATGTTAATAGTACCAGCATAATTAAATGTTATTATTGAAAGATATAAAGAAAGAGGTTGAAAGAAGAGAGAGGAAATTCTTGTATATGCCTAATTAGAGAAAACACAGTACCGGGAGATATTTCGTATATAGTTAAACTATGGTAAATGGTATTAAATACATATTAGTAGTGAAAGTTCTAATAAAGTCAGTATCAAATCATATTATTAAGAATTTTTCTTTATTTTTCCGTTTCGTCTACGTATAAAAAATATAGATTACCGTGTTTTCTATGTAAACAAAAACATCCTTCACCCTCTCTTCTTTCGAAGTCTTTCTATATATCTTTCAACGACAACAGCGATGCCAGATATGGGAATTTATCCCTATATTTGGGGATTTTGGGTGTCAGGAATATTCTGTACAAATTTCTTTGAAGAAACAAACATGAGTAAACCTTTATATTATCTTAATTTATTTGCTTGCACTTATATGAATTAAAGTGAGTAATGTCCATATTAGTAAAGCCTACGAGATCAAAAGTATATTTGTGAATATGGGAAATTTTGGGATGTTTGGAGAATTTTTGAGTTGCTTTAGGGATTTTTTTTTTTACTTGTTTTGGGGATTTTTTATTTTGAGTTTTGGGGATTTTTAGACTAAACTATCTGGCAACACAATGATAATAATTTATTCTGCTACTATCAACGTTACTATTGCTAGCTCTAGATCCAGTTTATACCTGAAATCCGGTGAATGTTTTAATAAAATTGGATGGTCAAAATGATTGAGAGTGGAGATTGAACAAGTGAAAAAAAGAAAACGTTGAAATTAGCTGAACATTATTGGAAGTGTTTTGGTGAATTTGCAATGTTGATTGTCTGCGTCAAGTCTGTCACTAAGTCATTTTTTCTCCCTTGCAAGTTGCAAGAAAACTTGCTATTTATAATGAACTGCAGTGAAACTACATTATTGTGAAGGTAATATGCCATAACTTCATTGATATTCTAATAATTATACAGTTGATGCTGTCTTTTTTTTGTGTGACCTTCCTGATATGTGTATTTTATAGCCTAGGCCCATATTTTTTTTCGAGATTAATAATTTCATGCCAGATTGGACTATCCCCAGAGTAGATTTAGCAGTACAGATTGCCAAAGGATGTATCTTGGATTTTAAATATTTAAAAAATGCAATAATGCAGAAACGAACCAAATGACGAAAACAAGATTTACAAAAGACATACCCTTATTTTACCTACTGTTACCTTACCTATTATTATCTTATCTTCTGTTACCTTACCTACACTTACCTACTCTTGCCTTGTCTACCCTTACCTTGCTTAATCAGTTTTTCATCATAAAAATGTTCGGGATACAATTTTTGGTTTCATTATAGAACAGTGCAATATTAGTTTAGGTATTGAAACTTGCATAATTGAATAGATCCTTGGAAATACACTTTATTGTATCGCATATACTACTGGCGGAAACTTCTAGTAACGAAGTTACCGATTTTGATAAAAAAAAATTACCTGTTTTTCTCCTTTTGGCATCTTAGCACAGGCCCCAGGAGCCTCCTTCCACCTGGTAGTTCAGGAATACACTAATAGTTTGTGCTTCTGTCGTAAGTTGCTTGTTCTAATAGAATGAAAGGCCCAATATTCCATATTCTATTTGTTTTCAGTATTGGAATTTGCAGTAATAATCTTAGCTCCTATTTTATTTATCGTGTTCATAATAAAAGGTAGTGTAGAAATTATATAATGTTTAATTGCTAGCAAAGCGATCAAACGGCAGAGCAAAAACTGGTAATATTTCGATAAAGTCCCACCCAGTCATTACTGCTTACCAGTACATAGGAGCTGGATGTTTTTCTTTTTTCGCGAGCGAAGCGAGTGCATGTCGGAGTAAAAGCCATGAGATTTTGGTAATATTTCTAAAGAGTCCTTAATAGTTTATGCTCTTACTCGAAAAAAAAAAAAAAATCATCAAGTTCCCATGTACTGGTAAGCGGTAATGGCGGGGTGGGACTCTACCAAAATATTACCCAAAAACCGATGTATGATTATCTCAAGTACAAAGGTATTTATAGTACAATGAATACTGCTATGAATGACTTCCTAGAAAATAGGGTGGAAAAATGCCGTTTTCTATGCGTCTAGAAGTCCTGGCAAACAAAGGTTCCTTTTTTTTTTTTTTTTTTTACTGTGTTTTTTACTGCTATTACTCCGTTTTGATTATGGTAGTTGTTTATGTATTACGATGAGTGGCGGAAACAACAAAGGTTAAAAAAAAGTTAATTTAAGTATCAATACAATTAGACTAATACACTGTATTAAAAATTTTAAGGTGTTTTGAATGCAATTAATGACGGAACATAACGCAAAGACATAGCTTTTCAGTTATGGTAGTCGACCCACTATAACTCGAAAACTATGGGTTTCTGCCAGGAATCTTTATCAAAAGCTTTCAAAACACCACAAAATACATTAGTAAAATCCGTTTATTGTACCATTCTATAATTTTGCTCAGATTTCCATATAAAAAAGTATGTTTTGCAAACATTTTTTCATCATATACTCCTTTTTCCAGTTGGGGATTAATTGAGGAATATTAATATTTTTGTGCCCAAGAAAAGCCAATAATGTATATAGGCACCTCTGTTAATCACTCGGAATTCTTTTTAGATTCTGATACATGTGGAAATGCCCAAAACATTAAGAGGATATGATCTGATATGGAGATATATTCTGTAGGGGAGTAAAAAAGTCATGTTTTACCTACAGTAATATATGTTCATAGACCAGATAAAAGTATTTTTAACATCACTTTTTATTCCAAATAATTTTTTACATTTGACTGTTATAGTTATACAAATATATTTCAACAGAAGAGGAGGTGCGAACAGCTCCACAACTTATGCCGAAAACAGCTACATTATACGTTCAGCTAATAGAAGAAAGTGGACTCATTAATTGCCCCCCATAGCTACTGAAATACTTCAGTCTTTGACCTCCTCGACTTCGACCTCCTAGACTTCAGTAAGGAACAATTCATATTTATTACATAGGCCAATGTTTTAATTATAGGTTTGTATGGGAAACAGTTTTGGCATCTGGTGGGTTATTTCAGGTAGTTTAACCCATTAGTAAGTAAAGAGAAAGACCTGGAATCCTAGGATAGGTAATGTGAGAGTGGTTATGGGGCCCACCCACTAAAAGCTGGGCCTGTCCTCGGACCTGATCTTGGGCCATGGACCCGATTCAGGTGTAGATACACCTTCAAACCTTGTGAATTTATCCCAGACCAGACTCCAGAAACATAATCCTTCTGGCCGAGGAAAAATCAGTTGAATTATATGATTAATTAGATAATTAGAATAATGGCAAATTTTTACGCCAACAATCTTTGTACGCGCGCTAGTGCCGACGATCCTCTTACGCGCGCAAGCGCTGACGATCTTCGTACGCTCGCTAACGCCGACGATCTTCTTTTGCGCGCTAGTGCTGACGATCTTCGCGCGCAAGCGCCGACGATCTTTTGAGCGCCGATGATCTTCTTACGCTCGCAAGCGCCGACGATCTTTTGAGCACCGATGATCTTCTTACGCTCGCAAGCGCCGATGATCATCTTGGCTGACGATCTTCTTTTGCGAGCGAGCTCTGATGGCGCGCTAGCGCTGACGATCTTACGCGCGCAAGCGCCGACGATCATCTTGGCTGACGATCTTCTTTCACTAGCGAGCTCTGATGGCGCGCTAGCGCTGACGATCTTCTTACGCATGCAAGCGCCGACGATCTTCGAGCGCCAACGATCTTCTTTAACGAGCGAGCGCTGACGACCTTCTTATGCGCGCAAGCGCCAACGATCTTCGAGCGCCATCGATCTTACGCGCGCAAGCACTGACGATCTTCTTGGCGAACGATCTTCTTTGGTGCGCTAGCGCTGACGATCTCCCTACGCACGTAAGCTCCGACGATCGTTCGCGCATAGGCTCCGATGGTTCCACGCGCCAACGATCTTCTTACACGCTCAAGCGCCTACAATCTTCTTGCGCGTGCAAGCGCCGACGATCTTCTTTCGCGCGCAAACACCGGCGATCTTCAAGCGCCGACAATCTTCCAGCGCCGTCGATCTTCTTTCGCGCACAAGCGCCGACAATCTTCAAGCTCCAATAACCTCGTACACGTGCACACTGACAGCCGCACGCACGCGCCGACATTTTTCACCGGCTCTTCAATCAGATTCCTGCTCAGCCTATGATGTCTCTCGCGCGACCCTGGGAGTTTTCTTATCGCGCGAGCGCCAGTGTGTCTCGCGCGCGACCCCTGGGGTTTTCCCATCGCGCGAGCGCCAGCGTGCTCCCTCTACCAAGGTGAGACCTTCTCCCACCGCACCAATGGGAGAAAGCCCACCTCGAGCAGGAGATTCGTCCCGTGTTAGGGAGAGAAGAGCCCTCAGACTTCCTTGTTGGAGTTACGTTTTCCTCCTAGGAGGGAATCGAAGGACTCTAGGAGTTCCCCAAGTAGAGCATTTGGGGACAGGAGACTTTGCTGCCAGTTCACTAGGAGGGGAGCAGCATGATTCAGAGCACCACTCCGTGGAAGAGCTTACCAGGGGAGTCTCTCTTGAGAGAGACTTTAGCCGGCAGGTGACATTCTTGACAACAGAAATCCTGAGTCAGGAGAAGGTCGCAAAGTGCGCCATACAGGCCATTTCATGGCTGGATGTCTAGCTAGGGTCTCTGGGCATCCTGCTGCGACCCGAGGATCTGTCCAAGGAGAGCATCAGGAGAGCCCTGGAGACCTTCCTTCTCTTGGGCTCACGTTCCATCGAGTTTCTGCCCCACATAGTTTCGAACTTATGGGTAAACTCGATCTTGAAATGACGTGATGCGGTGGCCGTGAGGTTCCACCCGAGGCTCCCAGCCGTGGATACCTGCAAGCTCAGACACTCTTCCATCTTGGGAAAGAGTCTGTTTGAGCCCAAGGATGCGGAACAGGCAGCTGAGAGGTGGAGGAAATCGAACCACGATTCTCTTCTCAAAAAGGGCTCTTACATATAAGCCCTACAAACCTCCAGCACCTCATCAACCTCGCCAATCCAAGACGACGAAACTGGCAGCAAAGACGAACGTGTCCAAGCAGTAGCCCTTTCCTGTCAAAGACAAGAGGGGCTGAAAATCCTCCAGGGGAAGCAAGAATCCTAGAGGGAGCGGCCAAGGCCGCAAGCACTAAGATTGGCAATCCCCCTGCATGTCCACCAGTGGGGGATGCCGGCAAGTTGCACATTCAGGTGGCAGTAACTCGGTCCGATTCCTGGACGGTCTCCGTGATCAGTCAGGAATATCGCGTCCCGTTCTTGACGTCTCTTCCTCCCCTGACAGCGAATCCAGTGGCGTTGAGTGCCTTTGTCATGGATCGCTAACGGGGCTAGCCCTTCGGGCAGAATTCGAGACCATGCTCAAGAAGGATGCTCTCCAGGAGGTCGTCGATGGCTCCCCAGGCTCCTTCAGTCAAGCCTTTCTCGTAAAGAAGGCGTCTGGAGGCTGGAGACCCATCATCGACCTCTCATCTCTGAACAAGTTTGTCAGACAAACTCCGTCCAGCATGGAGACAGCAGACACGGTCAGACTTGCAGTGAGACCGCAAGACTTCATGTGTACACTGGATCTGAAGGACGCGTACTTCCAGATCCCAATCCATCCGTCTTCCAGGAAGTACTTAAGGTTCAGCCTAGACGACAAGATCTACCAGTTCAAGGTGCTGTGTTTCGGTCTCCACAGCACCCCAGGTATTCACCAGAGTGTTCACCCTGATATCTTCGTGGACACACAGGATCGGCATCCGTCTCCTCCGCTATCTGGACGACTGGCTGATCCTGGCAGACTCGGAGTCGACCTTTCTTTGACACCGAGACAAGCTTCTGGGACTTTGCCAAGATCTAGGGATCATGGTAAACCCCGAGAAGTCTTCTCTGCCTCCATCTCAACGACTGGTATATCTAGGCATGATATTGGACACCAATCTCCACAAAGCCTTTCCATCAGACGACAGGATAGCTAGGCTGAGGAGGGTGGCGGAACCTTTCCTCAGACGAGAAGAGCTTCCAGCCCAATCGTGGTTACGTCTCATAGGACACCTTCCTCCTTGGCCCGTCTGGTTCCAAACGGCCGCCTCAGGATGAGATCCCTGCAATGTCGGCTCAAGTCCCGGTGGAATCAAGGCCTCGATTGCCCAGATATTCTGGTTCTTATGAGTCCTGCGGAACAGACGGACCTTCAGTGGTGGGGGACGGAGGGAAACCTTCGAATGGTAGTGGATCTTCTCGTCCTCCTCCCGGATTTGATGCTGTTTTCGGACGCTTCAAAAGAAGGGTGGGGGCCCAAGTTCTGAACCACAGGATCTCAGGCCTCTGGCCAGAATCAGAAAAATGACTCCACATAAATCTGCTAGAATGAAGGCCGTATATCTGGCACTTCAACAATTCCAACAGATCCTGGCGGCCCACTCCGTGGTGATCGTGAGCGACAACCCCACGGTAGTGGCTTATATCTATAAGCAGGGAGGTACCTTTTTGCAACATCTATCCCATCTTGCAGTAGAGATACTGAGATGGACCGAAGCCCACTCGATTCCACTATCGGCTCGCTTCATTCCAGGCAAGAGGAATGTGCTCGCCGACAGTCTGAGCAGAGCATTGCAGATAGTGAGTACCAAGTGGTCTTTGGATCTGCTAGTAACCAACAAAGTCCTGACTTTGTGGGGTTGACGGTGGATCTGTTCGCGACAGACTTGAACTTCAAGCTTCCGCTGTCCTGTTCCCCAGTCCCGGTCCCCAAGGCACTCTGGTAAGATGCCTTCCAACAACGGTGGGTCAACATCGACGTTTACGTCTTCCCACCGTTCGGTCTGATGAGAAGGGTGCTCAACAAGACCAGACTATCGGTTAACCTGGCAATGACCTTAATAGCTCTGCTATAGCATCATGCAGAGTGGTTCCTGGACCTTCTGCAGCTCCTGATGGAATTCTTGAGAGAACTTCCTCCACGACACGAGCTACTCGAACAACCACACTGCAACATCTTCCACAAAGCCGTAGCATCGCATCAGCTTCATGCCTGGAAACTATCCAGCATCTCCTCACAGAGGGAGGCTTTTTGCAACATGTTGCGGAAAGGATGTCTCGACACCTGCGAAAGTCATCTGCAGGGGTCTACCTGGCGAAGTGGAGAGTCTTCTGTGGTTGGTGTTGTGGAAGGGGTATCTCTCCTCTCGATGCCACTATTCCAGCAATAGCGGAGTTTCTTGTGTATTTGGGGGAAGAAATGCGCCTTTCGGTCTTGGCGGTGAAAGGCTAACGCTCGGCCTTAAGCCTGGCCTTCAGGCTGAAGGGAATGGACATTTCTTCCTCGCTGGAACTTTCACTACTCATACAAAGCTACGAGCTCACCTGCCCTCAATCGGAAGTGAGACCTCCTCCATGGAACATGGTTCGTGTCCTCAGGTCTCTTAAGAGACTTCCGTTCAAACCGTTACACCAGGTCTTCTGATCGTCACCTAACTTGGACGACGATGTTCCTGCTCGCTCTGGCCTCAGCCAAGCGAATCAGTGAACTTCATGGTCTCTCGCATGACGTCGCCCATTCAAGGGGATGGGGGGAGGTAACATCCGGGTTCGTCCCTGAGTTTGTTGCTAAGACTCAAAATCCTGGAGTTCTGGACCAACGGTTCGACTCCTTCAGGATTTCGAGTCTCCGTTCTGTAACAGATGACCCAGACTATCCCCTACTGTGCCCCGTACTGAGTCTGAGGCTCTATCTTAACAGAACAGCTGCAGTTCGTTCTCAAGTGCAAGCCCTGTTTGTGAGCACACGAAGGACGAAGAGGAGGGTCACGAAGTACACCATCTCAGCTTGGATTCGCAGGGCCATCCACCTCTCCCTGAATCCAGACCCTCCTCCGTCAACGTCGCCCTAGAGCACACGATGTCAGAGGCATCGCTATGTCCCTGACATTCAAGAGAAACTTCTCAGTGACGCAGGTTGGGGTGTGGAAGCGTCAAACGACCTTCACAGCCCGCTACCTGTAGGACGTGACCACAGGAGGCTCGTTCTCTATCGGCCCTGTGGTGGCTACACAACATTTGGTCTAACCTCAGGCTCCTTAATGGACAAGTAGCAGAAGGTTGAGGGCATTGTTACCCGGTTTTAGTCTGCATAAATGAAAAAGTATGCCTGGCCTGTACTCTTTTCTTCATCCTCCCCTCTCTTGGGGAAAGCAGCATCCTGGGTTCTCTGCATAGCTGACCTCAAACCACTGCAGTTAAACCATGCTTCCTTGTGTTCCTAGTATTAAATAATACTGTCGCGTCCCCTATACCCTGGGGAGGTGGTATTGGGAACGTCCTAGCCTTGAGCTCCATCTAAGGACTTCAGGTCGACTTCCTAGGATGGGTCACACTTCTTTCCTTCACACACAGGCTTATGTAGGCCGCACGTTCCTTGCGGAGCAAAGAACTTGCGAGGTGCAGGGACTCTTTATCTCGAGTGCTACACACTTGGATTTTGAGTCCCCGGGGAAAGCCAAAGCCAGTAAGGCTGGGACTTAACACCCTACCTAAGGGTTAAGTCACCCAATGTAAATAGCGTGGTTTGTATTTCGGTTACGGAACAAATGACAAATTCGGAGATAATTTGTATTTTTCCTAACCATGCAAACTTTAGCTATTTACACATACTTGCCCGCCAGCCCTGTCCCCCTTGAAGTCTTACCTCTAAGCGAAGTGAACCAGTTCACCGGTGTGTGAGGGGGGAGGGGTAGCTAGCTACCCCTCCCCTACCCCCTCACTAACTAGCGAGGGATTAGTTAACCCTCGTTAAAAATCTAATGGCTTGCCATTTCAGCTACGCCGAAAGTAATAACCAATGTAAATAGCTAAGGTTTGTATGGTTAGGAAAAATACAAATTACCTCCGAATTTGTCCTTTTTCAATATTAATCTTACCCGGTGATCATGTAGCTGCAACTCTGTTGCCCGACAGAAAAAACCTACGGTCGGGATACGCCAGCGATCGCTATACAGGTGGGGGTGTACAACAACAGCGCCATCTGTCGAGTAGGTACTCAGGTACTTCTTGTCAACAAGAACCAATTTTTCCTCTGTCGTGCCACCGGCAAGACCTACTTGATACGCTGTTGTTTCTGGAGTTGATTTTCACGCTATTTGGTGATGTATTCTCTCTAGATATTAGCTTTCGCTGTACAGGAGTTATTATCATTACCTTATCAAGCTTTTTTGATTAGATTTGGATTATTTGTTGACGACTTGGATAGATTTTGGATTCCCCCCTTTGACTAATTCAAGATGTCTGACCATACTCAAGTCCCCAAGTACAGGCAGTGTAGCGCTAGGGACTGTTCTAGGCGTCTTCCGAAGGCCTCTATAGATCCTCACACCGTTTGTTCCAATTGTAGGGGTAAATCCTGTCAATTGGAAGATCGATGTGAGGAATGCGCTGGGCTTTCGGAATTCGATTTTAATGAATTCCTTAAGAATGCACGTAGGCTAGAGAAGGATAGGATCAGGAGGAGTTCGTCTCGCTCTTTTGATTTTTCCTCTCCCCATGCCCCTCAACCTATTCCTTCCCCTGTAGTGGTGACTCCCGACCCTTCTACTAGCTCTCAGCAACCCTCGATGGCGGACATGATGCGTGCCATTCAGGCTCTTGGTGACAGAGTGGAGTCATTAGCTAATGACCGCAATCAACTCTTGGCCGATGTCAAAGAGTTGAAGGAGAAAAGTGCAGTGGGAAGTGTAGTGAGTGCAAGTGCGGTGAAAAGTGTCAGTGTCAGTGTTACGCATGAGGGTGCATCTGTTCGTGCCAGTCGTCCTCCCAGTCCGGGACCTCTTGCAAGCTCCCAAGCCCAGGGGAGAAGCAATGTCGAAGGACCAAAGGGTTCGACAGGCCTTGATCAGCGTACAGATGTACCCTCAGTGGTTGCGGACGTATCTTGCAGAGATCGTCCCATCCACAAACAGACGAGTGAGCCCATTCATTCCTCGTCTGTGGAAGAAGTTTCTCGTCAGAAACGCTGGACCAAGGTCTCACGACCTCTCAAGCGCAAGGTCCCTTCCGAGCGAGTCCAACGGCCCAGGTGTAGCCACTGGGTCAGTTCGGACTCGCCGCAGTCTTCCGAAGACTGCACACCTCCCAAGAGAGGTAGAGTGGTTCCGCAGCAGGCAATCACTCCGTCTGTTGCCGCACCAACCGCTGTAGACCCTAAGTGGTCTATGCTGCAGTCTATGCAGACTCAGCTAGCTTCCTTCATGCAGGAGTATCGTGCTGAGAAGGTTGACACTGCACCTGTTAACCTACAACCTGCCACGGTTGTGCGCTCAGCAGACACTGCGGCTGCCTGCTCCCACACTCCGGCTGTGAGAGCTCCACCACCGATGCGCAGTCGACCCTGCCAGACGCATGTTGACGTTAGCCGACGTGCGGCACCCTCCGTTGACATGCGTGAGCTACCGCATCAGCAGTGGGAAGGTGCTGTCAAGCTGCCGTGTTTTGACGCAATGCAGCATTCTCCGCAACCCACGGCAGTCCCCACCACGCACCATCACTCCGCTTTTGTTGTTGCCAGCTCTCAGACTGACCAGCAGCGGCATGATGTTGGATCCAGTGCAGCTACGCATGCACCCGTGCTGCCGGATTCAGCCGTTCAGCTTTCTTCTCCTCCTTTGCCGCTTCCTCCTCAGCATTCGGATGAAGGAGTCTCTGATGACGACGAAGCTGCGCATTTGGACGATCAACACTCCGACATAAAGGAACCCAAGACTACGCCTCCCTCCTTAGACTTTAGGAAAGTCCTTGCCCTGTTTAAGGAGTTGTATCCGGACCAGTTTGTGTCTGCAACCCCGCGCTCACCTCCCTCTGAGTTCGCTTAAGGCATGCAGTCAGCAGCTCCTGCCTTTACGAAGCTCGTACTCGCGCGCTCATCCAAGAGAGCTTTAAGGGTACTGGGAGAGTGGTTGCAGTCCAAGAAGCAACTTGGGAAGACATCCTTCATCTTTCCACCGACCAAGCTTGCTTCCAAATCTAGCATCTGGTATGCCACGGGAGAAGATCTCGGCTTGGGAGTTCCTGCCTCTGCCCAGGGCGACTTCTCAAGTCTGGTAGACTCTCCCCGCAGACTAGCTATGAGACGCTCCAAGATTTGCTGGACCTTTTCGGACATGGACCATCTTTTGAAGGGAGTTTTTCGTGCTTTTGAGATCTTCAACTTCCTGGACTGGTGTTTGGGAGCATTAAGCAGAAAGACCTCCCCTTCGGATAAGGACTCTGCCATGCTCATCATGTCATGCATGGACAAAGCCATTCGGGATGGGTCGGGCGAGCTTGCGGCTTCGTACGTGTCTGGAGTTCTTAAGAAGCGAGATCACCTTTGCTCCTTCTTGTCGGCGGGGATCACACCATGTCAGAAGTCAGAGTTGATGTTTGCTCCGCTTTCCAAGTGTCTCTTTCCTGAAGAGCTGATCAAGGGGATTGCCGCCTCGTTGATCCAGAAGGATACCCATGACCTGGTGGCGTCATCCGCACGTAAAGTCACAGCTTTACCTTCCGTGCCTAGACCTAGGATGGACACACCAGCGTCTAGGTTCATTCCGCCCTTTCGTGGCAGAACCTCCAGCAGAGGAGGTACCCGTGCCGATAGTCAACGTGGCAAAAAGAAGAAGGGTTCCAAGTCCTCAAAAGGCAGAGTCTGACTGCCAACCTCTCCAGACAGCAGTGGGAGCCAGGCTCAAGAACTACTGGCAGGCCTGGAAGAACAGGGGTGCAGACGCACAGTCTGTGAAGTTGCTCAGAGAGGGGTACAGGATTCCATTCTTGCGCAAGCCCCCTCTAGCAACTACTCCCATCGACCTCTCTCCCAGGTACAGAGAGGAGGACAAGAGGCTAGCTTTACAGCAAGAGGTGTCTCTCTTGCTACAAAAGGGAGCGGTAGTCATAGTCCGGGACCATCAATCCCCGGGCTTCTACAACCGTCTCTTCTTAGTAGCGAAGAAGACAGGAGGGTGGAGACCGGTGCTGGACGTCAGTGCTCTAAATGTCTTTGTCACCAAGCAGACGTTCACCATGGAGACGACGAAGTCGGTGCTAGCATCGGTCAGGAAGGAAGACTGGATGGTCTCGTTGGACCTAAAGGACGCGTACTTTCACGTCCCCGTCCATCCAGACTCCCAACCTTTCCTAAGGTTCGTCTTTGGAAAGGTCGTTTACCAGTTCCAAGCCCTGTGCTTTGGCCTAAGCACGGCACCTCTAGTGTTTACCAAACTGATGAGGAATATTGCCAAATTCCTGCATTTGGCAGACATCAGAGCCTCCCTCTATTTGGACGACTGGCTTTTAAGAGCTCCGTCAAGTCGTCGCTGTCTGGAGAATCTCAAATGGACTATGGATCTGACCAAGGAATTGGGTCTCCTGGTCAATATAGAAAAGTCCCAACTCGTCCCATCCCAAACTATAGTCTATCTAGGTATGGAGATTCAGAGTCGAGCTTTTCGGGCTTTTCCGTCGGCCCCCAGAATCAGTCAAGCCCAAGAATGCATCCAAAGCATGCTGAAAAGGAACCGATGTTCAGTCAGACAGTGGATGAGTCTAATAGGGACGCTTTCATCGCTGGACCAGTTCATCGCGTTAGGGAGACTCCACCTCCGACCCCTTCAGTATCACCTAGCTGCTCACTGGAGAAAGGACATGACGCTAGAAGCGGTCTCAGTTCCTATATCCGAAGAGATGAAGTCTGCACTGACTTGGTGGAAGAACAGCATTCTTCTCAAGGAAGGTCTATCACTGGCTGTTCAGACCCCCGACCACCTTCTCTTCTCGGACGCATCGGACACGGGCTGGGGTGCGACACTGGACGGTCGGGAATGCTCGGGCACGTGGAATCCGGATCAAAGAACACTTCACATCAACTGCAAGGAGCTACTGGCAGTTCATCTGGCCTTGAGAAGCTTCAAGTCCCTCCTTCTAGACAAGGTGGTGGAGGTGAACTCCGACAACACTACAGCCTTGGCGTACATCTCCAAGCAAGGAGGGACTCATTCGAGGAAGTTGTTCGAGATCGCAAGGGACCTCCTCACCTGGTCAAGAGATCGAAAGATATCGCTTGTAACGAGGTTCATTCAAGGCGACATGAATGTCATGGCAGACCGCCTCAGTCGGAAGGGTCAGGTCATCCCTACAGAGTGGACCCTTCACAAGAATGTTTGCAGCAGACTATGGGCCCTGTGGGGTCAGCCCACCATAGATCTGTTCGCTACCTCGATGACCAAGAGGCTCCCAAATTATTGCTCACCGATTCCGGACCCAGCAGCAGTTCACGTAGATGCCTTTCTTCTGGATTGGTCCCATCTAGACCTGTATGCGTTCCCCCCGTTCAAGATTGTCAACAAGGTACTGCAGAAGTTCGCCTCTCACGAAGGGACACGGTTGACGTTGGTTGCTCCCCTCTGGCCCGCGAGAGAATGGTTCACCGAGGTACTGCAATGGCTAGTAGACGTTCCCAGGACTCTTCCTCTAAGAGTGGACCTTCTGCGTCAGCCGCACGTAAAGAAGGTACACCCAAGCCTCCACGCTCTTCGTCTGACTGCCTTCAGACTATCGAAAGACTCTCAAGAGCTAGAGGCTTTTCGAAGGAGGCAGCCAGAGCGATTGCCAGAGCAAGGAGGACATCCACTCTCAAGGTCTACCAGTCAAAATGGGAAGTCTTCCGAAGCTGGTGCAAGGCGAATTCATTTTCCTCAACCAGTACCTCTGTAACGCAGATAGCTGACTTCCTTTTACACCTAAGGAATGTAAGATCCCTATCAGCTCCTACGATCAAAGGTTACAGAAGTATGTTGGCAGCAGTCTTCCGCCACAGAGGCTTAGATCTTTCCTTAGGTCCTTTAGTATGGGTTGCAGCCCTTCATACTTCAGCACCTAGGAGTCCCTCAGCATCCTAAGAGGATCGCGAGGCTCAGTAAGGAAGACGTACTTAAAAAGGCAGAGTAATGGTTCAAGTCGACTTCCTTACCAGGTACTTATTTATTTTATGTTTGTTATTTTGAATAACTGCTAAAATGAAATACGGGATACTTAGCTTCTAATGTTAACATGTATGCTGGTCTCCACCCACCCCCCTGGGTGTGAATCAGCTACATGATCACCGGGTAAGATTAATATTGAAAAATGTTATTTTCCTTAGTAAAATAAATTTTTGAATATACTTACCCGGTGATCATGAATTTAAGGACCCTCCCTTCCTCCCCATAGAGACCCAGTGGACCGAGGAGAAAATTGGTTCTTGTTGACAAGAAGTACCTGAGTACCTACTCGACAGATGGCGCTGTTGTTGTACACCCCCACCTGTATAGCGATCGATGGCGTATCCCGACCGTAGGTTTTTTCTGTCGGGCAACAGAGTTGCAGCTACATGATCACCGGGTAAGTATATTCAAAAATTTATTTTACTAAGGAAAATAACATTTTAACTAAGTGATTACAAGTTTGAGATGACATAAGCATTTTCATCATCTCCAATTGTGCCTATACTTTAGCTGAGCTCCAGATTTATACCTTTTACACTAGATGGCAACACCAGGCAGGTCTGAGGTTTTTGCACCTCATATCTAATTCATTAAATGAGTTATATGTGAGGTCTGAGGTGCGGGGGCAGGTCAGACTTTAATGTGGTCCCATGGTTATGCTAGCTGAAGTCCCTGTTTCTTTATCTAAGTTTTCCCCATCCAGGAGACCATGGCTTTCCAGGGAACTCAATTTTGATCTGTGTATTTTCAAATTTGTTCTGGTGTGATTCATTTATATATATCTGCTGCTAGTGTAGGCCTTGCTACACTAGTATATTTTGTCCCATCTAACTCCGAAACCTATTCTCCCACTGGGATCCTTAATAATTACTATGGATTTGCAAAGCGGGAGAGAGAGAGCAGAGTTGGTATGTGGTGATTACTGCTGAAAATGAAGAAACTTACAGAAAAGAGTTGGAGAGTGGCAGGAGACATTGGAGAAGGGTGGCTTGAGGGTAAATGGGAGTAAGATAGGTTCTGGTGGAACAGCAAGGAAGATAGGGATTGGATAGCCATACAGGAAAGTAGAGGCAAAGTTATAAAACAGTTAGAACAGTTTAGATACTTGGGAGCTACTATAAATCAGGAAGGAGGATGTAAGGCTGAAGTTGAGAATGTGGTAAAAGAAGCCATGGAGAAGTGGAGGGAGAATGGTAAGATGAAATGTGGGAATATCACTGCTTGAAAGATTGGAAAAAGATAAAATAATGACAGAATAAGAAAAGATTACAGAGGTGATAAGAGTATCTCGACTGATATGGTGTGGGCATGTGGTGGGAAGGGAATGAGGAGGGCTTGGGAGGAACCTGTTAGAATGGGATTATCAAGAGGTAGGCAGAGAATTAGGTAGCGAGATAAGATGAAAGATGATATGGAGAGAAGAGGTTTGGTGGAAAAGGATTCCTTTTGATAGAATGTGTTGGAGAGGGCGCAACAGGCAACCGACCCCTTAATGTTGGGATAACAGTGGGAAGAAGAGAAAAGGAGAGAGTAGATACTAGTTCTGAAGCATCATTTGCCTATGCAAGTTTTATTTCTGTACCTTAGATTAACCGTTGAAGGTATCAGGGAAAGCAATTTTCATCCCATCGGAAAACTGGGCATTACATATTTACAGTATTTTAAAATTATTTCCTAGCATTCATTTTATGAAGGATAAACATAAACCATTTGGATTTATGAAAATTACCTCCTCAGATCCCAGCACCATGACCCGGGAGACTATTCTGAACTTAAAGCATTATAAACAAAGTTTATAGGGTGTGGATATCAAGGTACTAGGCCACTTGACCTCATTAGAGACTTGTTCCTCATAGTTGACTCCTCCTATGATTGTTGCAATGGCATCTAAAGAGACTGGTTTTAGACCACAGATTCTCCTCTTGCCCTGGTCGCAGACCGCAGATACTTCTCGGGCCTTGGTACCAATTAAACATGACACCAAACTCAACATACGTCGGTGGCTGGGCGAGACGAATCTGTTTCAGGGGTCTCCCTTGTTGTGTCCCTTTTCAGATCTTATTTTTATGGATGTGACAAAGAGAGTATGTGGAACCCATCTCCTGAACCATCTGGCATCAGGACAATGGTTTCAGGAGGACGAGTCTCTTCATATCAATATTCGAGAGTTGATGTTAGCTTATGTAGCACTTCAACAGTTCCAGCCTCTTTAGTTGGTTATTTGGTTGCCTTGATTAACAACAATGCAACAAGAAAGGAAACACAATCTCTCAGCTTTTCTGTTAACTAGTCTTGTAGGTGTATGAATAGGTACAGTAGTTCTTAATGCTGTACTCTTCTCAGCTTGGTTCATTCCTGATGAGAAATGTCATAGCAGACAAGCTGAGTCAGAGAGGTCAGATGGTTTGATCAGAAAGGCCTTTACATCCCCAAGCAGTGACAAGGTTCCTAACTTTGAAGGATTCCCTGATAATAGACATGTTGGTGACAAGCCTCAACAGAAAACTGCCTGTCTATTGATCACCAGGCATCCCTGGCACAGCCTCGATGGCTATCCTTTTCTGCCCTTTTGCCTTTTTTGTAGGCTTTTAAACAAGGTATTTCCATCCTTAAACTTAAAGTTGACTCTAGTAGCTCCAAAATGGTTTCAAGCAGGAAGGTAATCTGACCTTCATGATTCTACTATTAGAGGTTCTGAGAGAGCTTCTACTAATAGAGGTTCCTAGAGAGCTTCCCCCATGGCACAACTTGCTCCGTTAACCCCATAAACAGAGGTTCCACAATTCGTTAAAATCCCTATCACTTTATCACTTCATGGGTGGAGATTATCCAGCACCTCTTCTGAGAGAGCCACCCGTTGAGATTCTACTGTGATAGAGTTATTGGGTCCTTTGGCTGGCCAGACAGTACTACATTGGAGCTCTCTCTCTGGTTATGGCACATTTTTTTCCTTTGCTTACACATACAATGAATAGTCTGGCCTATTCTTTCCACATTCTCCTCTGTCCTCATACAACACCCAGATTACCAAACAATTCTTCTTTGTTCAAGTGGTTAACTACTGCACTGTAGTTGTTCAGTGGCTACTTTCCTGGTAAGGGTAGAAGAGAGACTTCAGCTCTGATAAGCAACTCCTCTAGGAGGAAACTCAAAATCAAACCATTGTTCTGTAATCATTTACTCTTTTGGGTTAGAGTTCTCTTGCTTGAGGATACACTTGGGCAGACTATATCTTATTTCTCTTCCTATTGGTTTTTTTTTTCTTTTGAAGTTTTTATACTTTATATATGAAAGATTTATTTTAATGTTGCTACTCTTCTTAAAACATTTTACTTTAATTGTTCATCACTTCTCCTGTAGTTTGTTCATTTCCTTGTTGCCTTTCTTCGCTGGGCTATTTTCCCTGTTGAAGCCCATGTGGTTGTAGCATTCTGCTTTTCCAACTAGGCTTATGTCCTAGCTGGTAATGATAATAAGAATAATATTAATAATGAGGCGAGTCTCAGATAGGGATCTTGCCCAAAATATTTTTTTTTTCTGCTTCCTTTAACTTTGACTGAGCATTTAGGCAAACTACACAGACACTCGTATTTGTTCTCTCATTCTGAGTACTGGAGGTAGGTGTATTTATCTTTTGTTCCTAATTTTGTAGCCAACACTCAAAATCTTTCTATCCTTGATAACAGGGTTTTATCCTTTACAGTTTCATCACTTACCCAAGTAACCAATAATTCGGATGAGTTACTTTTGTGTCCTGTAAAGGCGCTAAGGTGCTACCTTAGGAGAACGAAGAATGCCAGACACAGACTACAGAATCTGTTCCTAGGCACTAGTAGGGTGAAATAAGTCACCAAACATATAATCTTCTCTGGGCTGCATTAGACTTATCAACAGAGCATTGCACCCTACACCCCCCAGTACATCAGAGCAAGTTAAGGTGCACGCCCAGGAGGACATAGGAGTTGGTGCTACTCTAGCCTTTAAGAAACATCTCACAATGGCTCAAGTTTTAGACGCAGGAGTATGGAAACGTCAAGCCACCTTCACTGTGCATTATTTGTAGGAATGCACTCACAAGTCTTTACATACATTTTGATTACTGCTCAAGAACAAAAGCATCATGTCTATTATAGTGTTTACAACGTAAGTGTAGATTAAGAGTGAGAGTGTCTGGCCATTTTTCTCTGTTCTTTCCTTCCATTTGGATATAGCTGCTGGAATCTCATATAGCTGGACTGACATAAAGGCGGGTAAGCCTCACCTATAGTTCACAGTTTTTCTATTACACATCTTCCTTACAAGGGGAATGTATTCGTGCGGTATCAAATCATAAATTTTAAAAATAATTTGCATTTTTCCTAACTACACAAACCTGAGACCTTTACCTTAACTTCCTGCTTTCTCCTCCCCGGAAGTCTTGGATGCCATCAGTGTGACTGTTAAGTGTACTGCCAGGAGGGGCAGGGCTGCCAGTCACTAGACGGTAACTACCGGCTAATGCCGACGCCTTGTTATAAGCTTTAACTGTCAAGTTCCAGCTGTGCTTGAATCATTCGCATATTAACCCTGGATAGGTACGCTCCTCGGACACCCCTTTAAGGGTATACTCGGACGCGAACGACCCCGACGCCAAAAAGAATTCTTGAAAAATCAGTTTTTGCAGTAACCTCCTTTTTTCTTTTGCCAAAAAAAACTTCAATGAATGCTTAAAACAACTGTAAAGATAAATACTACTCATCTGCAGAAAAACTATTTATTATAAATATTTTAAAAAATTAAGTAGAAAAAAAAAGACCTGACATAAAAATTCATAAAAAAAAAAGTTTATACATATATACACAAATCCTTTTAGGAATTGATTCTTGAATGTTTAGGACACATCTTGATGTATTTCTGGGTCGAACCTGTGGCGCCCGGTGAAAAGTCCTTCTTGTATACCTTTTCTGATAAAAACCTTCCAATTATACCAGAGAAAGATAAAAGCATGGAATGCTGAGGTTACAACCCTCGCGCGATTACCTTTTGGGTGTCGTGTATAAAGCAAAGGCGCGTGAAATCCACTATTCACAGGTTGTCTTCCATTTAGTTAATTCCTTCGCCAAAGGGATGGGCCGATACAGAGGCACTAGACACACCCCCATCGCCGCACCACCCACGCCACGACGCGAGCGCCATCTGAACATCATCCTTTTTTTTGGAATTCAAAGTGTTGAATTGTTTCGTTGTGCTCTCGGTCTTTTTTATCTATCGTGGATTTATTTTGTCATGTCCGAAGCTCCATCTTCACACATTCCAATGTTAAGTACCATAGTTTGTTTTGACAGTATTTTATTGTACCGGGCTTTTGTTTTATATCCAGTATAGTCTGTTTTATTATTCCCGTCTGGCCTTTCATGGCGGCCATTGTTTGTTCACTTGTTTGGGAATTCTTCTTTATCTGCCCGTTTAGTACTCTGTCACTTAGGTTCTTGGTTAAGTCCCTGGCCTTATGCCTTTAGAACCGTTATTATTTTATTTTTATTATTTATGCTCATGGTACTTTTTGCTAGTAAGTCCAGCCTACGAACGAGATAGCGATTTAGCTTTGTTTTTGTTTAGTAACCGCCCGAGGCGTTCGTTACTCGGCTGTGCTATTTATTTTAAGTTTTAACGGATGCTATTCTTCATTCGTAGTGTTATATGGATGTACATTTTTATTTTATACGTTTATAATAGTGTTTTGTGATTTTTAGTCCTGTTTTTGTGTCCAAGAGAGCGAGAGATTGGGGTCCCTGTTTTCTGTTCGCAGTCACGAGTTACCCCTTTCTCTCGTTTTCTTTCTTAGTTCCGGTGGGGGAGCGGATTTCCCGTTTTCCGTTTTGTGCGTTCAGCGGGTTCTCCCTCCCTCACCTCTCCCCCTCTGGGTGGATGATAACTTACGAGTTATTTTTTTTTTTTTTCGTGACTTTTCAATTGTTAGCGTTATTTTGGTCCGTGTTTCGTCCTCTCCCCGTTACGGCTCGGGAGTAGTTATGAACGTTTTCCACTCCGCCTTGAGTTATACTCCGCCACGAGGGATTCTCAATAACTTTCGTTCTATGGTTATATTTATATTGTTTACTACATGGGACGGGCTTCATATTGTTTAGATACGACCCTCCGGTGGCCCTTACTTCGGTCTCAGGCCACGGCCATATCCACAATAGCCTTGGTTATTACAACTGTGTTTGTTATTCACAATAATTATTCAGGACCTTTCTTCTCTCTCCGGCCTCACCGGAGATCGTAAATACGCTTTACTATAATCTAAGCTTTAGTCTTTAGCTACGACTTAGCTTTTTATCTTTCACAATTGAATTATTAGCCACAATTGAATTATTCAGGGTATCTCATTATCCTCCGGCGTCACCGGAGGTCGCCCAAACACTTCACACTTAAAGTTGCCTTAGCTAATTAACTAAGGCTCCTTTATTCAGGACATTTCATTACGATCCGGCCTCACCGGAGCTCCGGCTTCACCGGAGGTCGCCCATACACTTCACACTTATATTTGCCTTGCCTTTAGCTAAGGCTGGTGTTTGTATTTATTTTAAGGGCATGTCACTGCTTCCCCGACCCTTGGAGGTCGGCGGATTGCTTTAAGCTTTTTATCCTTATGTCATTAACAGACATTGGGTGCATTACAAATATACAGACAATTGAATATTAAAGTGCCAACAATGGTATGGGGCGGTATCAGCTTAAAGTTAATAGTCAGTTGTTTGGTCAATGCAATATGGGTGCTTAGGTAATTCAGTGAGTGCCAGAACTCTAAAATAATAGGTTTTTTATCCCTTATCAGAGTTTCAAGCAACACCAGACTCATGTCTCCTTTCTTTTACAGAAGGCCCGTTGTACTGCTGAAGGATGCTCTGCCTCGTTCAGCGACCCCGTTGGGCATGACCTCTGCCGGTCTCATGCTCACTGCTCCATTCCCTTTATCCAGGAACCGGGACAGGCCCAATACCCAGTGTGGTTCCCGGATTTGTGCTCGTTCTGTTACGAGTTGTCGTCAGTTCTGCTGAATGATGATGTAAGTGGGTTTTCCCTTGTTCCTTATTTCTCATTGGCAGACACTAATATAGACATGAATATGATATACACAGTATATTTGGGAGGGCAAACCCCCTCCTCCATCACTAATCACTGCAAATCTTACAGGCCGATGATGTCTCTCTTCGGTCAGCAAGGGCTACTCTTCGTCCGTGGGTGTCGGGCTTTGGCAGGAATGCCCCGTCTGGCGCACCCTATCTCCTCGATGGGGATATGGCCTCCCGTCTCTTCCCAGGCTCGACTACTGCTGCAGTCTCTCCTGACCTTGCTGCCCCTTTAATTGAAGAAGTCAGGGCTACCATTTCCGTGGAGGACGAAACCCTCGTACCGATGGACATGGCTGGTCTGGATATAGACGTAGAACCCAGGGACGAGCAGGTAAGTGGTGCCGAGTTGGTGGAAACCCTTTTCTCTCCTACTCCCTCTTCTACCTCTTCCTTTCTAGGTTTTGATAACTCTAAGGCTTCTCCTCGGGATCCCTATGCCTCCGTACGACCCAAGGTGAAGCCACTTCGAACTTATAAGACTTCAGCTTTGCCAGTATCAACGTCACCGGTCCCTGGACCCTCGACAGCTCCTGATATTCATATTGCTCCTCGTAAAACCACTACTCCTAAGAAGTCTAAGTCTACCAAATCCAAGAAAAAACCAACGGGTGACTTTCAGGTACCCTGGGCTGATCTCCTCCCCATCCAACTGATCAAAGGATTGGTCAGGGATCAAGTTCAACATCACTCTGGTGCAATAACAGAGATTAAGGATATGATGGCTACTCTGATCCGCGCCGGAACTCAGTTCCCTCCCCCTTCTGCCCCAGACGCATCGAAGCTGCCGCCCTTCGATAAAAACAATCCTTGGCGGTTTGCTTTGCATGCTCCATTCGTAGATGGCTCCCTAACTCTGGAGGGCATGGGCACCCGCCCTCTAGAGGACCTGGAGTTCTATCCCCCAGGCCTAGCATTCCCGTTCAATGGTTTTGTACGGTTAAAGGAACACGCATTGGTCCGTATGGACAAGGTACCGAAGGAAACGGTCATATTTCCAAAAGAGCAGGCCCAGGCTATCTGGGCCAGAACACTATCAGAGTGGGGGTGTATTAACTCCAAGCTCACCCCTCACAAGGGTTCCTACACTATTTTTACGACAGCGGCCTCCATCTCTTTGCCGCTCATAGACAAAGTCACAGAGTTGACTATACAGGCCATCAAAGAAGGCTCTTCCATGCCGGCTCTCAAGGAGACGGACCCCACCTCTTTGCTTATTCCGGGTTCCTCGGCAGCCTGGGATGCTGCGGCCTCTACCTTCACGGTGGGGAAACTAGACCCGGACTGTGCCTCTACTCTTTTCTCTGAGAAGCTTCCCAGATTAATAGAGAGTCTTCTCTAAACTGAGTTCGAGACCCGTACTAGACTTGCTAGGTCCCTCCAATCCATCACCTCCATGGAGTCCCTTGCATCTCTTTACCCAGAGGAAACGCTGTTCAGAGTCGCCACAAAGAACCAGCTGCTATCCTACCAAATAGATCTCCATGACTTCTGGTCAGCTCGGGTTAGTTGCAGGAAGTTCGTTCTGTCGGAGGCCACCATCAGGCATGAGCCGAACAGACTGATAGCTTCCTCCTGCTGGGGTAAGACCCTATTCCCTCAGACCGAGGTGGATAAGGTTCTTCAGGACGCAGCGAGGGCAAACCAGAATTTGCAGGTAAGGTGGGGTCTCTCAGCCAAAAAGAGGTTCGAACCCCAGAGACACACATTCTTCAAGAAGAAGCTGAGGTTTAGTCCTTACAAAGCGGCCCGGGGTACCTCGTCCCCACAGCCTTCCGCGGCCTCGACTTCTCGACAACAGGCGCCTCCTCAGCAGGTAGTCTACCTCGTTGCTCCCCCTGGTACACAGCCCAACCCCTCTTGGATGCCCTCACCTGCATACAACCCTGCCTACGAACCCTCCGGTTCCTTTCGTGGATACCAAAGAGGGAGTTCCAGAGGTAGAGGACAGTTCCGCCAACGCGGCGGGCCCAGAGCAAGGGGTTCCCGTGGAGGGAGGGGCCCTAAGTTCACTCCCTCCCAATGATGTGATGCCGGTAGGAGGGAGACTTTATCACTTCCGGGATCATTGGACCTTCAGTCCATGGGCTCACAGCATAATATCAAGGGGCTTGGGTTGGAAATGGTCACAGGGATCCCCTCCTCCACCGGTGACCTTCTTCCAGAGACCCACTCCCATCCTGGAAGAGTACACTGCGGAGTTACTCAAGAAGAGAGCAATCAAGCGGGTTCGATCCCTGAAATTCCAAGGCCGCCTGTTTACAGTCCCGAAGAAAGACTCGTCGGCGTTGAGGGTAGTTCTGGACTTGTCGAAGCTCAACTCTTACATCCTTTGCGACAAGTTCCGTATGCTGACTATCTCTCAGGTACGGACCTTACTTCCCCGTGGGGCCGTCACCACCTCTATCGATCTTACCGACGCCTATTATCATGTCCCAGTAGCTCGAAACTTCTCTCCTTACCTAGGCTTCCGTCTCGGCAAGAGAGCCTTCGCATTCAAAGTCATGCCCTTCGGTCTCAGCATTGCCCCCAGGGTATTCACGAAACTGGGGGAGACGGTGCTCGAGCAACTCAGACACCAAGGGATACAAATCGTCGCCTATCTGGACGATTGGCTCATTTGGGCCCAGTCGCACCAGGAATGCAAAAGAGCTACGTCGAAGGTACTCCATTTTCTCGCCAAACTGGGCTTCCAAGTCAACCTCCGGAAGTCCCGCCTACAACCATCAAGCCTCTTCGAATGGTTAGGCATCCGTTGGGACCTCTCAAAGCACAAGCTCTCCCTTCCTACCAAGAAGGTGAGGGAGATAGCTTCCAAGGTCAGGAACTTTCTCAAACACAAACAGGTGTCCAGAAGAGCGTTAGAACGAGTCCTCGGCCTACTCCAGTTTGCCTCACTGACCGATCTCCTATTAAAAGCCAAACTCAAAGACATCAATCGAGTTTGGAGAAAGAGGGCGACAATACCTTTAAGAGACAAGACCTCGAAGATCCCCTCTGTCTTGAAAATGAGACGACAACCATGGTCCGATCGGAGGAACCTCTCCAAGTCGGTTCCTCTACAGTTCCCCTCTCCACAAGTGACAATTCATACCGACGCGTCTCTGAGTGGTTGGGGGGGTTACTCCCAACATCAGATGTGTCAGGGCTCTTGGTCACCCGCCATGAGACAGTTCCATATCAATGTTCTCGAAGCCATGACGGTGTTCTTGACCCTCAACAGGGGGGGGTCCAAATCACCCAACCTGAATCAGATCCTGGTCACTATCTTCACCTTGGCAGCCGACAAAGACTGGTTCCTGTCAGCAACTCACCTAGCAGGAGTCCAGAATGTGATAGCAGACGCATTATCCAGGACGAGCCCACCGGAATCGGAGTGGTCCCTGGACATGCACTCCTTCCGGTGGATACTCAGGCTGGTTCCAGGTCTCCAGGTAGATCTATTCGCGACCCGACTCAATCACAAACTCCCATGTTATGTGACACCGAACCTGGACCCTCAGGCTTATGCCATGGACGCATTAACCCTGGATTGGAACCATTGGCAGAAGATCTTCTTATTCCCTCCAGTGAATCTTCTACTGAAAGTCTTGCACAAACTCCGCTCCTTCAACGGGGCAGTAGCTTTAGTGGCACCTCACTGGCCAAAGAGCAGTTGGTTTCCTCTCCTCCTCGAGTTGAAACTCCGTCCCTTCCGGATCCCATTCCCCAAACTGACCCAGGTGGTCCAAACACGGACTGTGTCAGATTCCTCAAGGATAGCCAAAACCCTAACTTTGTGGATTTCATGAAGTTTGCGGCACGTAGGGACGCAAACATCGACCCAGATAATGTCCTCTTTATAGAATCAGACAAAAGGGACTCAACGATTCGCCAATATGATTCGGCGGTTAAGAAACTAGCGGATTTCTTAAGGACTTCAGACCATTCGGTTATGACTCCTAATTTAGCCATCTCCTTCTTTAGGTCCATTTTTGACAAAGGCCTAGCAGCTAGCATTATAACCACCATTAAGTCAGCTCTGAGGAAAGTCTTCCTGGTTGGGTTTAACATTAACCTGCCGGAGTCTTATTTCTCATCTATTCCAAAAGCATGTGCTAGGCTTCGACCTTCGGTCCGTCCTCAAAAGGTCTCTTGGTCTCTAAATGATGTCCTCAAACTGGCCTCCGACACGGACAACGAATCCTGCTCTTATATCACTCTTCTTAGGAAGACTTTATTTCTAACAGCTTTGGCCTCGGGTTCCAGAATCTCAGAACTAGCAGCTCTCTCACGAAACTCAGAGAACATGGATTTCCTCCCTTCAGGTGAGGTACTTCTTTCGCCAGACAGGGCGTTCCTAGCTAAGAACGAGGACCCCCAAAATAGGTGGTCCCCTTGGAAGATTATTCCTCTTCTCCAAGATACTTCTCTATGTCCGGTCACCACTCTCAGGGCCTTTTTAGCCAGGACTGCTACCCGATCGTCTGGCCCCTTGTTTATCAGAGAACAAGGAGGTACCATTTCCATACGTGGCATTAGGCAACAGATCCTATACTTCATTAAACAAGCCAATTCGGGATCATTTCCCCATGCTCATGATATCCGATCGATAGCTACCTCCATCAACTATTTCCAGAATATGGACTTTGATAACCTTAAGAAGTACACGGGTTGGAAATCTCCTATGGTCTTCAAACGCCACTATCTAAAGAACTTACAGGCTCTTAAATACCCAACGGTTGCAGCTGGGAGCCTTATCTCTCCCCATTGATCTTTTGTTCTTCCTTTCATCCATCTCTTCTCTTCTCCCTCCTACCCGCCACTCGCACCACGACGCCGCTTCCTTGGTGGTTCGTTAGCCCTAAGTGTATTACATATTAGGTTAATATGATTGTAACTATTATTGTTTTCCCTTGTTATAAAGTTGGGATATTCTTAGCCATGTCAGTTTTGTTGCATGTTTTCCTCTGATACTCAGAGGTTTCCTTGTTATCATGTTTGTTTATCCTTACTCTCACTATGCCCTGTGGCTAGTTTATATTTTATGCCTACTTACCTTAATTATATATGATTTTCTTTACATGGTGTTGTTTCTCTCCCCTTATTAAATTAGTAGTTATTGTTGGGCTTGGAAGGCATTCTCTGGTACATTTTCACCGGGCGCCACAGGTTCGACCCAGAAAAGGGATTTTGACGAAGGAAAAATCTATTTCTGGGGAGAGACCTGTGGCGCCCGGTGAAACCCTTCCCCTTATTTTACACGATCCCACCCTTTCCTTTCCAAGCCATCATGGCCAATACAGAAGGATGTTGTTCAGATGGCGCTCGCGTCGTGGCGTGGGTGGTGCGGCGATGGGAGTGTGTCTAGTGCCTCTGTATCGGCCCATCCCTTTGGCGAAGGAATTAACTAAATGGAAGACAACCTGTGAATAGTGGATTTCACGCGCCTTTGCTTTATACACGACACCCAAAAGGTGCTCGCGCGAGGGTTGTAACCTCAGCATTCCATGCTTTTATCTTTCTCTGGTATAATTGGAAGGTTTTTATCAGAAAAGGTATACAAGAAGGACTTTTCACCGGGCGCCACAGGTCTCTCCCCAGAAATAGATTTTTCCTTCGTCAAAATCCCTTTTTGGATGAAGTCAGACCCATGGAGGTGAAGATCTGAAATGAGAAAAAAAGGGTAACTTTTTTTGGCCAAAAAAATTTGTCCAAATTTCATGAATTTTTTTGGGTACCCAAATGAAATAGGAAGTGTCTAATTTTTTTAGGGAATAAACATATGTTATCCTAAAATAGAAATATGTAAAAAAATCTTCATTATTTTGTAAATTACATTTATATCAGGGGCCATATCTAAAGGTAATTTTTTGAGTACTTAGAAATTTCGTAAAAAAATACATATATTTAATATATAATATGATATTTATGCGGGTAAAAATATACCAAAATATCACAAATTCTATAGGGAACAAGAATATATGTAGATAGGGCAGCTTACGCTTCGGATATGTCCAGAAAATGGCCGCCAACCACACTGACTCAGACTCCCTAATCTGCCACTTGAAATGTAGGAAGGGTATGTCAATTTCAAGGTGTTATTTACTAATCTAATTATTATTGGATATGCATAAAAATTGTATGGTGGGTTGCTGGATAATTGTCGATTATTTTACGACTATAAAATTAAAATTCTGACCCAAAAAAATTTTTTTGAAGGGAAATAAAATCGAAAAAAAAAAATGTAAAACAATATAATATTTTAGCTAAAAAAATTTTGATGATATTCAATCAAAAAAAAAGTAAACAAAATTTTCCGACAAATAAACATCTAGAGGAATCATTACTCTATGATAGTTCCTTAGTACGTAGTAATTTTGAAAGAATTGGGAAAAAACGAAAAAATGGCAATCACCGGAAAATCGAACACATACCTATATATACGCCATATCTGGCTAAAAAAAAGATAGGCATGGGTAGCCAGATCATCTAGAAACACTTTCCAACACTATAAAAATATAAGTTTTGCGACACTACTTGCCAATTCCTTACGGTAACATGACTAAGCAAAAAAATGCAAAACAAATAAAAAGGGGCACTCGCGGAAAAATGGCTAACATTCTAATATACGGCATTTCAGAAAAAAAAAATTCAGCCACGTGCTAGGCAAACCATCAAGGCACATTTTCCGACAAATAAACATCTAAATGAATAATTACTCTGTGATAGTTCCTTAGTACGTAGTAATTTTGAAAGAAATGGGAAAAAACGAAAAAATGGCAATCACAGGAAAATCGAACACATACCTATATATACGCCATATCTGGCTAAAAAAAGAAAATAGGCATGGGTAGCCAGATCATCTAGAAACACTTTCCAACACTATAAAATTTTTTGAAGGGAAATAAAATTGAAAAAACAAAACAAAAATGTGAAACAATATATTTTAGCTAAACAAAATTTGATGATATTCAATCAAAAAAGAAGTAAACAAAATTTTCCGACAAATAAACATCTAAATGAATCATTACTCTGTGATAGTTCCTTAGTACATGGTAATTTTGAAAGAAATGGGAAAAAACGAAAAAATGGCAATCACCGGAAAATCGAACACACCTATATATACGCCATATCTGGCTAAAAAAAAGATAGGCATGGGTAGCCAGATCATCTAGAAACACTTTCCAACACTATAAAAATATAAGTTTTGTGACACTACTTGCCAATTCCTTACGGTAACATGACTAAGCAAAAAAAGGCAAAACAAATAAAAAGGGGCACTCGCGGAAAAATGGCCATTCTAATATACGGCATTTCAGAAAAAAAAAATTTCAGCCACGTGCTAGGCAAACCATCAAGGCACATTTTCCGACAAATAAACATATAAATGAATCATTACTCTGTGATAGTTCCTTAGTACGTAGTAATTTTGAAAGAAATGGGAAAAAACGAAAAAATGGCAATCACAGGAAAATCGAACACATACTTATATATACGCCATATCTGGCTAAAAAAAAAATAGGCACGGGTAGCCAGATCATCTAGAAACACTTTCCAACACTGTAAAAATATAAGTTTTGCGACACTACTTGCCAATTCCTTACGGTAACATGACTAAGCAAAAAAATGCAAAACAAATAAAAAGGGGCACTCGCGGAAAAATGCCCAACATTCTAATATACGGCATCTCAGATAAAAAAAAAGACATGCACGTGTTAGCCCAACCATCAAGGCACACTTTCTAACACATAAACATGAAAAAAAAATCAATAATATACGGCAATTCCTTACTACGTAGTAAATTTTTACAAATATTGAAAAAAAACAGAAATTGGCAACCGCAGTTAAATACCCAATATACCAATAACTACGTCGTATCTGACAAAAACAAAATCACGCATGGGTAGCCAGATCATCTAGACACACTTTCCAACACTAAAAAAGCAAAAGTTTTACGACACTATATCGCAATATCTTACGGAAAAATGACTTGGCAAAAAAATGAAAAAAATGAAAAAGGGACACTCGCGGTAAAATGCCCGACATTCTAATATACGGCATCTCAGATAAAAACAAAGACATGCACGTGTTAGCCCAACCATCAAGGCACACTTTCTAACACATAAACATGAAAAAAAAAATGAATAATATACGGCAATTCCTTACTACGTAGTAATTTTTACAAATATTGAAAAAAAACAGAAATTGGTAACCGCAGTTAAATACCCAATATACCAATAACTACGTCGTATCTGACAAAAACAAAGTCATGCATGGGTAGCCAGATCATCTAGACACACTTTCCAACACTAAACAAGCAAAAGTTTTACGACCCTATTTGGCAATATCTTACGGAAAAATGACTTGCCAAAAAAATGAAAAAAAATGAAAAAGGGGCACTCGCGGTAAAATGGTCCTCGTGGTGATGAACGACATTTTAACTAAAAAAAAAATCATGCACATGGTAGCCAAACAATCCACCAAGACTTTCCACAACTGATAACCTATACAAGTTGCACCATTCTACGACAATTTCATAATACGTAATAACTTTGATAATTATGCAAACTACCTTAGAAGGGTAAACTCGGTCGCGCTCGACCCCGACGCGTCTCAGAAATCGGGGAAGGAGTACAGCTACAGCAATGCACATCTGGACACTACTAGAGCGTGTAGGGGAGACACCTCCTGCAGGTCGATCACCCACAAATTCAGTCACGGGGGTGAGTCACGTGAGAAAAACCTGTTTTTTTTTGACGCTCGGGGTCGCAAACGACCCATCGTACCTATCCAGGGTTAAAGGGCCCAGGTTTGTATACATAGGGAAATAGAAATTATTTTTAAAATTTTTCATATTTCCTTCATTGGCAGTAAAGAGTTTTCATACTATATTTGGTATGTTTTTTTCTGTGCTATACCTTAAAATAACAGAAACTTTTATTCATTGCCTGCAAAATTTCTTCCATTTAAAAAAAAAATGTGAACCCTGCTGTTCACGACTTCAAGTTCTGCATCTCTTCTTTACAAAAAAACATGGCAACTCCAAATACAATAATGGAAGGAATGAGAAGAAAGATCCTGGGAAACATGTTTTTCTGGCTTCGTGGGACATTCAGATGCGATTTCCTTGCAGGCGAGGAAAAGAAAGGATCGCCCTGGATTCAAGTGCATGAAGTCGATCATGTCTGATCTATCCCAGTTCCCAGGAAGAACCTGTCAGGGGCACAGTGCTTATACGCAGGAATGGGTAACAATAAATCAGATTCTCTGCCAAATAGGCTACCTATAAGGGTATATTAACAGATCCCTAGTTACTTGTGTCCTATCCTAGGAAGTAGTTACACAACGGATCTTGTAGCAAACCTAACTCCTTTCTGGTACAGGAAACATCTTATGTTAAGATAGCAGCCACAGTATAAGTCTAGAATGAGAGGCAAGACCAACTGGCCCTTCTATCCATCCTTCCTTCCCTCTTCTTGTGGTGAAGCAGTCGCTGCTTTCTTTGCTGGATTGGACACTAGGTAGAGGAAGCCACATGATTGAGCAACCTTTCATAACAATGAAAAACTTTTGTTTTTTATTATCTCCCCTGGCCTCCCAGATGAAGAGAAGGACTTCTGGGGCCAAATGTAAGCAGACCCATTTCTCATAAATGAACTCTCATTCAGACAACATCCCTCCAAACGGACTTAGATTCTTACTTGACCGTCTACCAGTCCTTGGGAATGACCAAGCTTAACACTTACCTTGTCTTCAATCCCATGTTGTTAGGAGTATGACATGATTCCTAAATTTTGCTCCTGTAGAGGACCAAAGTGTTAACATATCCCTAGAAATTAAGTTAGCCAGTTATACGGACTTCCTCCTTCCTAAGGATAAGTCTCCTATTACTGTATAGGACAAAGGTTTATTACATTTTTAAAGTAGATTTTATTTTATCTTGAATACCTTGAATAGTTTATGTTACCATCTCCTTCCTCAACCCACCTAAGTCCTAGATTTAAGGTCAAAGTGGGAGCTTAGTGGTTGGGTGGGCAGGGCTTACTCCTCACCCTCCCACTTTGCTGAAAGTATACCCCTGTTAAAGGACTCAAATTTGTCAAGTTGGGAAAAATAAAAATTACTTTTGAACTTTTGGATACAGTTTTAATGCTGTAATTTCCCGTAAATATAAGCTACTGTACTCTTAAATCCAAATTTTTTACTTTTATATTATGAATTTACTGTGGGTTTAAGAGATTTTTCATTTATTAATATTCAAAGTTTTAGTTCAACTTACCAGATGTGTTTGTACAAGTTAGTGTAGTAAACAATATAGTCTTATTCCATCATCATAATTAATATTTGTCTTCGATATACTGAGTTATCAATGTTACCGAAGATTTTATAGGGAAACTGGTCTGTCTAATCCTCATAAAATTTTTGTTACGGTCTTTAATAGGGTAAGTTATCCAAAGGGTAGATCATCCAGTGCTTTTATAAGGAATGTAGTTCAATTCTTCTTCACCAAAGGGGTTAACTACTGCACTGTAATTGTTCAGTGGCTACTCTTGGTAAGGGTAGAAGAAACTTTAGCTATGGTAAGCAGCTCTTCTAGGAGAAGGACACTTCAAAATCAAACCATTGTTCTCCAATCTTGGGTAGTGCCATAGCCTCTGTACCATGGTCTTCCACTGTCTCTTGTGTTAGAGTCATCCTGCTTGAGGATACACGCGGGCACACTGTTGTATCTAATTTCTCTTCCTCTTGTTTTGTTAAAGTTTTTATAGTTCTTGGAAATATTTTAATGTTGATACTGTTCTTGATTTTTTTATTTTTCCTTGTTTCTTTTCCTCACTAAGCTATTTTCCCTGTTGGGAACCCTGGGCTCATAGCGTCTTGCTTTTCTAACTAGGGTTGTAGCTTGGCAAATAATAATGATAATAATCATCATCATCATCATTATCATGACAGAACATACTTAATTATTTGAGTGACAGAACGTCATGATTTGAGTGACAGAACTTGCTTAATAGGGTAGGTCACCCAATGCTTTTATGGGAAATATGGTTCAATTTAAGTGACAGAACCTACTTTCAAAGTTGACAAGTATCTAGCAGGTTTTATATTACATTCAACCAGAAAATTTCCAATTGGTTGTATAACATCTTTAGAGACATTCAGTTTTTGAGATCAAGTGTGGTTGATCAAAGGCTATGCTAAAAAGGGGTTTTGACGAAGGAAAAATCTATTTCTGGGGAGAGACCTGTGACGCCCGGTGAAAAGGGTCCTTCTTTACACTTTTCTGATATAAACCTTCCAAATATACCAGAGAAAGATAAAAGCATGGAATGCAGAGGTTACTACCCTCGCGCGAGCACCTTGTGGGTGTCGTGTATAAAGCAGGGGCGTGTGAAAACCACTATTCACAGGCTGTCTTCCATTTAGCTAATTCTTTCGTCAAAAGAGATGGGCCGATACAGAGGCACCAGCTACGCTACCTGAACCACACCACCGACGCCCGACGCGAGCGCCATCTGAACAACGTCCTTCTGTATTGAACATGATGGCTTGGAAAGGAAAGGGTGGGATCGTACAAAATAACAGGGAAGGGTTTCACCGGGCGTCACAGGTCTCTCCCCAGAAATAGATTTTTCCTTCGTCAAAATCCCTTTTCTGGGTCGACCTGTGACGGCCGGTGAAAATGTACCAGAGAATGCCTTCCAAGCCCAATAATAAATAGTAACCTAATGAGGAGAGAGATAAACACCATGTAAGGAAAATAATATATTATATTAAGGTAAGTAAGCATAAACTACAAACTAGCCAAAGGACATAGTGAACGAAAGGCTAAATAAACATGATAACAAGGAAGCCTCTGAGTATCAGAGCACGATATGCAACAAAACTGACATGGCTAAGAATAACCCAACACTAAAGTTACGGTAAACACAATAACAGTTAATAACCATAGGAACTAAACATGTAATAAACTTAGGGCTAACGAACCCCCAAAGAGAGCGGCGACGTGGTGCGAGTGGCAGGTAGGAGGGAGGAGAGGAGAGATGGATGAAAGGAAGAACAAGAGATTAATGGGGAGAGATAAGCCTCCCAGCTGCAACCGTTGAGTATTTAAGGGCCTGTAAGTTCTTTAGATAGTGGCGTTTGAAAACCATAGGAGATTTCCAGCCCGTGTACTTTTTAAGGTCATCAAAATTCATATTTTGGAAATAATTGATGGAGGTAGCTACTGACCGGATATCATGAGCATGGAGAAATGATTCCGGATTAGCTTGATTAATGAAGTATAGGATTTGTTGCCTAATGCCTTGAATGGAAATAGTACCTCCTTGTTCTCTGATAAACAAGGAGCCAGACGAGCGGGTGGCAGTTCTAGCTAAAAAGGCCCTGAGAGTAGTGACTGGACACGGAGAAGTATCTTGGAGAAGAGGAATAATCTTCCAAGGGGACCACCTATTCTGTGGGTCCTCATTTTTAGCTAGGAAAGCTCTGTCTGGAGAAAGAAGTACTTCACCTGAAGGGAGGAAATCTATGTTTTCTGAGTTTCGTGAGAGAGCTGCTAGTTCTGAGATTCTAGCACCCGAGGCCAAAGCTGTTACAAATAAAGTCCTCCTAAGAAGAGTGATAATAGGAGCAGGATTCATTGTCCGGGTCTGACGCAAGTTTGAGGACATCGTTCAGAGACCAAGAGATCTTTTGTGGACGAACCGAAGGTCGAAGCCTAGCACATGCTTTTGGAATAGATGAGAAATAGGAATCTGCTAGGTTAATGTTAAACCTAACAAGGAAGACCTTTTTCAAAGCTGACTTGATGGTGGTTATAGTGCTAGCTGCTAGGCCTTTGTCAAATATGAACCTAAAGAAGGAGATGGCTAAATTAGGAGTCATAAAAGTATGGTCTGAATTCTTTTAAGAAATCTGCTAGTTTCTTAACGGCCGAATCATATTGACGAATTGTAGAGTCCCTTTTGTCTGATTCTATAAAGAGGACATTTTCCGGGTCGATGTTCGCATCTCTACGAGCTGCAAACTTCAT